>NC_142606.1:35958273-36112270 GCF_041222555.1 Hakea prostrata | reverse complement strand
TATGCAACCCTACCAATAAATGGCCCCCACAATGTGATTCCTGTCCTCTCACGGGTTGGTTACCGGTATATTTACAATCACTTGTATAACATTGGTAAGTAAATCATACATGAATCAACTCAATATGAATAAGTAATGCTACCGTAATCAAGGTTATGCAACAGTAGTATATCATTGTAAGAATCTAATTTAGGAAACATATTAATGATATTCAAATATAGGAAACTAGATTCATGCTATCTATGTAATTAAGGAAATAACCATCCTTACCTTTTATAACTCCGTAAAGAATCCTAAGAAATCAAGTAAGATCTTGAGCAAACTTGAGAAGAAGGTCCTAAACAAGTATATACAACATATTAGGAAAGATCCCTAGCAGAATATATATCAAAATATCCTAAAGCAGACCAATGCTGGAGTTGCTTTGTACTCATTGGTCGAGTGGATTGGTCGAGGTGGTCCAATCGACCAATCAGTCGACCAATGCGACGATAGCTTATAAAATCAGAGTTTTAAGATATGAAATCCGAATTTGGTGGTTCAAAAGGGTACTAATCAAGGGGTAGACTATATCGGTAGTATTCTAACATAAAGGGGACCTCAAAACACTAATCAAATCAAGGTATCAAGATCCAAATTAGGAAACAAAAAGTTACCATAAATAAATCAAACATGGATCTTGATGAATTTTGAAATAGAAAACAAGGACAAGAACTATAGGAGGATGGATCATTGCTTTCGGTAATGAAAACATGAAAACATACATAGGTCTTCATGGAATAAGGCTTAGAAGCATAAATCTAAATAAGGAAATAAAACCTACCATATATGTAACTATCATGCATCATGAAGAACACATAGTAAGGTAGAAGAGAACAACTAGAATTCTATGGATTATGGATCATGGAAAGAAAACACAACCATTAACCACTAACATGATCAATGAAAGAAGATCCAAAGAGATCAGAATTCAGATTAGAAGATTAACGAGATTAAATCATGGTTTGATCATGAATCCTTCAAAAGCTTGCAATGATCATGGTTAAGATCATTGTTCTAGCCTTAAATCCTTAGGATGATCATGAGAACATGTTCGAGAGATGTTTGCAACTGAGAGGAATGCAGCATCTCTTCTCTGTCTCCAACTCAAAAAGGAAAGAAAAACAAAGATGGAGGAGAAGAAGAGAGAGTAGACATACCTTTTGATGCAAAAGAAGAGTTCCGACGAAGATCCGCCAAGAAAACTCCAAGGATGCAAGAGAGATGACTTGCGAGAGGTCTTTGGTTCGTTCCGGAGGGTTTGGAGGCAGCAAATACGAAGTGGACTCGAGGTTAGACTTAAATAGAGCAAGAATCAACCTAATTGCCAAAGACAGCACCCATTGGTCGAGTGGATTGGTCGGCCGGCCCGATCGACCAATCGGTCGACCAATCTTGTGACAAAGGCCAAAACGAGGGAATTGAAGGTCCGGATCAAATCCAATCCTAAAGGGGTTTTGCACACAAGTCAAGTGACTTACCTAGTAGGTAGAAATGCCTTCAAACCAAGATAGAGAGCACTCCAAGTCCATCAACTAATTAGATCTTCATCAGGATTCTGTTTCCATAAATAGAACCTCATCATCAACCTTCATGGATTCAAAGCCGAGCACCAAGTCCTCTCCGGGATGGCCCAAAGCTGACTTCTTACTTTACTTGGGTCATCGGACCTACAAATAACAAGGTTTCCGGGTCAAGGTTAGGGCTGGGTTTCACATTCTCCCCCCTTAAAGAAATTTCGTCCCCGAAATTGAAAGCGTACTGTGCTTCCAAAGAGGTAAGGAAACTTCTCCTTCATGTCTTCTTCCTTCTCCCAAGAAGCTTCTTCAGGGGGTATGGTTCTTCCACCGAATCTTCACCAAAGGAATGGCGCGATTCCGCAGTTGCTTGTCCTTCCCTATCCAGGATTTCGGCCGGTTCTTCATCATAGGTCAAATCAGCACTAAGTCCTTCAGGTGCTTGCTGCAAAATGTGTTCCGGATTCTCTATGTATTTTCGGAGCATCGAAATATGGAACACATTGTGCACACCAGCAAGAGACGGAGGTAATGCTAATCGATACGCAACAGGTCCAACCTTTTCCAAAATCTCGAAAGGTCCAATGTAACGAGGGCTAAGCTTTCCCTTAACATTGAATCTCATCACACCCTTCATTGGTGAGACCTTGGGAAAGACTTTCTCTCCAACTTGAAATTCCAAATCGGTCCTTCTCTTATCAAAGCATAAGATTTCTGTCTCGATTGGCAGACTTAATCCTTTCTCTTATCATATCTACCATAGCACTTGTAGCTTCAATCATCTCGGGACCTAAGACTTTTCTTTCACTGTCTCGAGTCCAGTACAAAGGTGTCCTACAAGTACTACCATACAAAGCCTTGAATGGAGCCATGCCTATTGTTGCTTGATAACCTGTTGTTATAGGCAAACTCAACCAAAGCTAGGTGTTCATCCCAATTACCACCCATATCCATCACACAAGATCTGAGCATGTCTTCCAATGTCTGAATTGTCCGCTCGGATTGTCCATCGACTGTGGATGATGAGCTGTACTCAAGTTCAATTGGGTTCCCAAGGCCTTCGCAAACTATTCCAAAACCTTGAGGTGAACCTAGGATCACGATCCGAGACAATACTCAATGGCACACCATGCGGACGAACCACATTATCCACATAAAGCCCGGCTAGCTTATCCAGGAGTATGAGTGATCTTCATAGGAATGAAATGGGCTGATTTGGTCAACCTATCAACAATCACCCACACGGTGTCATTGCCTTTACTTGTCCGAGGCAAGCTAGTCACAAAGTCCATGGAGATATCTTCCCACTTCCAACTAGGAATAGGAAGGGGTTGAAGTAATCCAGATGGAGGTTGTCGAACGGCTTTCACACGCTGGCAAGTCTCACACTTGGCAACAAAATCATCAACATCCGCCTTTAGACCAATCCACCAAAAATGTTCCTTCAAGTCCTTGTACATCTTGGTGCTTCCGGGTGTACAGAAAAGACTGATGGTGTGCTTCCTTCAATATTTCTTTCTTAACTTCTTCGTTTGGCAGGCACACACGGTCTTCCTCTAAACATCAAAGCACCATCCATGGATATACCAAAGTCGGGGTCCGACTCAGGATTCGAAGAAATCTTCTCAACTTTGGTCAAAAACTCTTGATCGAACTACTGTGAGCAACAATCTTATCTCTAAGACCAGATCTTGCCGTCATGGCGAAAAGAATAAAATCAGAATTCTCGGGGACGATTTCCAAATCAAAACTCTCAATAGAAGACCACAATGGTAAACTCAAAGCATTCAAATCCAAAGTCTTCTTCCGGTTCTTCCTACTAAGAGCATCAGCAACAACATTTGCTTTCCCAGGATGATACCTGAATATCACAATCATAATCGGAGACGAGTTCCAACCATCTCCTTTGTCTCATGTTCAACTCCTTTTGGGTAAAGAAATATTTCAAACTCTTATGATCCGTGAAAATGGCAATCTTCTCACCGTAAAGATAATGTCTCCAAATCTTCAAAGCAAAGACAACGGCGGCAAGTTCTAGATCGTGAGTGGGGTAATTCCGCTCATAATCCTTCAATTGCCGAGAAGCATAGGCTACGACCTTGCCATGTTGCATCAGTACACAACCCAAACCAATCTTTGACGCATCGGTATAAACTGTCATACCACCGGAACTATCAGGTATAGTCAAAACCGGGGCACTTGTCAATCTATCTTTCAACTCTTGGAAATTCTTCTCACAAGCGTCAGACCAAACAAACTTCTCTTCTTTCCTGGTCAACTTAGTCATAGGAGCAGCCAACCGAGAAAAGTTCTCAATAAACCTTCGGTAGTAACCCGCCAATCCAAGAAAACTTCTTATTTCCCGTTGCTTGACTTCGGTCTCTCCCAATCAGCCACGAGCTTGGACCTTTTCAGGATCGACACGAATACCTTCGGCTGAAACTACATGACCAAGGAAAACCACTCTCTTAAGCCAGAAATCACACTTGCTAAACTTAGCAAACAACTTCTTTTCCCGCAACCTTTGCAAAGTGAAACTTAGATGACTCGCATGCTCTTCTTCGCTCTTCGAATAGATCAAGATGTCATCAATGAAAACAATCACAAACTTATCAAGCACATCATGAAATACTCGGTTCATGAGGTCCATGAACACCGCAGGAGCATTGGTCAATCCGAAGGGCATGACTCTAAACTCGTAGTGACCATACCGCGTTCGGAAAGTCCGTCTTGAAGATATCACTAGACTTCACTTTCAATTGGTGATATCCGGACCTTAAGTCAATCTTCGAGAACACAACTGCACCCTTCAACTGATCGAAGAGATCATCGATTCCGGGTAGCGGATATCTATTCTTGATAGTCAACTTATTCAACTCACGGTAGTCGATGCACAAGCGCATACTACCGTCTTTCTTCTTGACGAACAAGACCGGAGCTCCCCAAGGTGACACACTAGGGCTGTACGAAACCTCTATCAATGAGCTCATTCAACTGATTTTGCAACTCTTTCAACTCGGTAGGAGCCATCCTATACGGAGCTTTAGATACCGGAGCGGCACCGGGACGAGATCAATAGAGAATTCGACATCTCTGTCCGGAGGCACTCCTGATAGGTCATCAGGGAAGACATCAACAAAGTCGCAGAACAACTCGACTTCGTCGACTCTTTTCTCCACTATACCCTTGCCTTCGGATGAAGCATCATCCACTAGGGCATAGACTTGCATCAGTGCAGACAGCACCTTCTTACAAACCCTTCTCTTTTCACCTTGAAATTCAAAGACCGGACTTCCACAAATATGGAACTGAATCTTCTTTGAGGAACAAAGGAACACGGCTTTGTGGGCTGTCAACCAATCAATTCCCAAAATAACATCGAAGTCCTTCATGTCAAGAATCACAAAATTGGCTTCCAAGTTCTTCTCACCAATCAACACAGGACATTTAGATAACCCCTTATCTAGTTTCACAACAGGACCAGTAGGTGTACTAATCAATAAACAACTAGACAACTTCTCGGGGATTAGGTTAGTCTTCTTGATGAATGCGAGATGACATGAACGAATGAGATGCACCCGTATCAAATAAGACAAATGCGAAATAGAAGCGACTAACAATGTACCCGTAATCACATCATGGCTTGGATCCCGCTCGATCTGGAAATACTGAAAACTCTACCGGAGGGAGGAGCAGGAGCACTCTTCACCACTGGGCGAGGCTGTTTGGGCGAGCCGCTTCGGACAGCACGAGCAAAATGACCAGCTTGCTTGCGGTAGAAGCAAACAGGATTGCTGGATCCAACGAGGGTGGCTGCAACAGAGGGCTTCGAACAACGGGCCTTGCACTCGCACTTGCACTTGCACTTGCATTTGCTGGTGGTCGGTTTCCGCCATACTTTTTTTAAACCGGCCGGGCTGCTGAAAACCCGTGTTCCGACCTACACTCTTAGCCTGAAAGGTAGGAGTGGGGTAGGGTGTAGGTCTCACATAACGACGGTCATTGCGATCCACCAAACCAGAATTCCTTGATCGCCAAGGCTTTTGCACACGAGCACTTTCCTTCTCTCGTTTCTTCCAACTTCTTCGAGTTCTCGCACCACTTGAGCATAGCTCACTATAGGCTGGACTGTGAGATAAGCTTTAATGGCGGGCGCAGTCCTTTGAAGAACTTCTTTGCTTTGGCGAGGTCTTCCTTCAAAGAATCCGGAGCAAAGAAATGAAGCTCCTCGAACTTCGTTGGTACTCCAACACGAGACAAAGTTCCTTGAGTCGAGAATCATAAACTCAGCTTCCTTTGCATCCTTCACCGCCTCGGAAAGTAGTTCATACAAAAAGCCTCTTTGAATAACTCCCAAGTTACAACTCCTGCATGCAAACCTTCCAAAACAGGACGAGTGGAAATCCACCATGCATCGGCTTCTTGTTGCAACTTCGCTCAAGCAAACAAAATCTTCGAGCTTCCGAGCATTGCGAGATGCCGGAAAGCCTTCTCCAACTCACGAAGCCACTTGTTAGGAAACAAGGGGTCCTTGGTAACTCCGGTAAAAGTGGGTACTTGCATCTTCGAAGAAAACTCTCCATCAAAGCAGTATGAGGAGTTCCAGCTAAACCTCCCGCATTCGGGACTGCGGCATGAGGATTCACATTAGCACCAGCCCGGGTCTCATTATGCGAGTCATGAAACCCACCAACATCTGGTTGAATTGAGCTGCTTGCTACTGCATCATATTGCCCATAATATTGGCAATATCTCTCGAAACTTCCAACATTCGGGGCACCGGGGATCTCATGAGTACCCCGATCAGCATTTGGTATCTCACCACCTCCATGAGGTACTTCACCACCTCCCTGAGGTATTTCACCACCTCCATGACCACTGGATTCACCACGCCCACTTCTCAGAGTAACCATTCTGCAAAACCGAGAACATCAAAATACCGAATTTCGAAGATTCAACATAAACCACAAGTCCAAATGATTTGAAAACTTAAATCATGCTCAAAAATATCCATATAGTCATCAAACAATATTCCATAAGGCAAAAATCACATTTTCCAAAAATTCAACAGCAAATGAGGTCACTTGTGACCATTGGTCGAGTGGTTGGTCGAGTGACCCGGTCGACCAATCGGTCGACCAATGAAGACAGAATGCGAAAATTCGCATTATAAGCCTCATTTCCACATTCCAACCTCATTCTAACTTCTTCCAAAGGTGAGAGAGCTCTAGGGAAAATATCCAAGAGTTCCCACAAGTGTTCTTGAGGTGATTTAGTGCTTCAACAACAACACCACAACACACCATCTTCATAAACAAGGTAAATCTCTCATTCTTTCTTCCATTTTCATCTTCTCATGCTTGCATTTCAACAAAACCATGCTTTACTTGTATCCAATGCTAGAAATCATGCTTAGGAATGCTTAGAAACATATTCCCTAGGTTTTAAACACAATGACATGCATAGACAACAAGTTTTAACACATTTGGTGCTCATCTCGCAAAGTTTTATACCGAAATCGATATCTTTAGAAAAATTTCGTTTTCTCTCAAACCGCTTGAAATTTTCGCACGAGATCAAATGCTACTGCTCAAGATGACATTGTAGATAGGTCCATACAATTTGATTTAACCAATTTTCAACTTTTCAAAAATCCAATTTTGACCTAAATTGCAAAATCCCCAAATTTCCTTCTTGCTGAATTTTTCGCTTTAATCCATGTTTTCGATCGATTTTCATCAAAACAACTTCATAGACATGAAATTCCAAGTATTGTGCACATGCTAGTATGTTCAAATCAAATTTCCCCCAAATTTGAAATTTTCCGAAAAAATTACGAAAATACCCTTTTGGCTCAAATCTTGAAATAGCATTAATTGGAAATGTCTCTTGTCTCTTCCACAGATACATCATGCGAGAGGGGGGACGAGGAGGAGGTAGAGGTCGAGGTCGCATCGTAGGTGCTCTTAGGGGGCAGGTCGGGTTCCTTTCGAGCCTAGAGAGGAGGTTAGGAGACCGGACCTATTTGACACACCTCGGGCCGAGTTTGCGTACGAGGCCTACTTCAGCTATTGTAACATCGAGATGGGGCGTCTACTTCACTTACGCCAGCTCAGAGCCTTTAGGATCCGGCAGATGTTCGACACTTTACAGTGGACTCACCTCTTCATCGAGGATTTGCCGGTATACCCGGAGCTAGTGAGGTTGTTCTTCAGCAACCTTACTTACACGAGGGAGGCTCGGGGCCGGGGACATCCACTCGGACTTGTCCTCGGGAGCGGGGTCCTTCGGACTCGGATTCGCTTCTCTACCCGGACAACGGCCGAGATCTTGCAGGTCCCTTACTATCCACGGCGGTGTGTGTGGATACCTGCAGGAGCAGATCTGGACAGCCATCCGATGCCGTACGAGCTTCGCGAGATATGCTCTACGCTATGGGATAGCCGCCGATGCTTCACACCGTGGACTAGCGGACGGATGACGGGTTCTGCACGTATTATCGGTCGCATAGTCGGCCGAAACATCATGCCGAAAGCCGGACATCACCATCGGGTCACGGTGATGGAGGCCTTGGTCATTTACCGCATCTACATGGGCTTCGAGATCGATCTCTCCTACATCATTCAGCGGGTCATGCTTGGACTTAGTTCTGCGGCCTAGCATGCGGAACCTTTGCTATGGGAGGCTTCGACTTTGATCTTCGGGCATTTCGGGGTGAGTTTCGAGGATACTCCGATGGACACTAGATCACGGGGATACCCCATTGGGACTCGGACCATTCGACGGATGAGACTACATCGGTTAGAGAGATCTCCTGGTCCGGAGGGTGAGGATGATGATGAATCGGAGGATGAGGATCGGGGATCGGAGGATGGAGGAGAGGATATCGGTCCCGATAGTGATGATCAGGCCGGAGATGATACTGAGATATGCGCGAGGCTGAGCACTGTGCATCACGAGTTTCCTTCATCACACTTCGAGGCGGGCGGCCCTTCACATGCGGTTCCGGAGACTTCAGATCTTGGTGCACGAGATGAGATCGATGACTTCCATGCTAGAGAGGATGGAGGTCGGACAGGAGCAGATGTACGAGAGGATGGAGTCTCGACGGGACGAGATAGAGCATCGGGTGACTCACCTAGCGAGAGGAGTTCGGAGCATATAGAGATCGAGTAGATCACCTAGATAGACCGTACCTTAGGATTTTCCATTTATGCATTTCAGATGTAATCATTGTAAAAACTTTTGAAATTAATGAAGTTCATTTTGTTTCTCTTTAATTATTGTATGTTATGCACTTTTCTTTTCCTTGCATCAGTGACATTTGTTCAAGTATAATTATGGTATGTTATTCAGAAATGTTCTGTTATGCCTCAAAGTTCAAGTTTCTAATTCTGTGTTCTATTATTCACTTCTAAGAGTAGAAGAGTCATTTCAGATCAATGACTCAGGAATGTTCAGTTGTTGTCTTTTGTGGTTAGGATCTCCTCGAACCTTGGGCTCTGATACCAATCTGTCATGCCCTCCCGGCCGGTACCCTATCCGGCATACCCGAGAGTGTGATCCACAGCCCGAAGATCGGTATCGAGTGATCAACCTCCCACATAAACAATAACATAATCATGAACAATCATAACATGAGTGCGGAAGATAAATCATAGATCCAATAATGAAAGAATGAATCATAAACGAATCGGAATAATAGACATAATCAGAGTATCAAACAGATAAGTAAAGTGAAGCAAAAATCCCACTTTACATCCAGCGGAAAAGTAGCTCTAAAGAATAAACTAGATAAAAGCTAATCCCAGTAGCAAGTACATTGGGTAACTAAATTATTCTCCACTTTGTAGACGACATCCTTGTAGGTGTAGATCTCATAAATAGCACAAGGACGCTTCCACTCAATGGTCGGACTAAGCATCGTACGGAGCATAACCACCCGTGGGATCTTCAGAGTAATTGTGGTAACCGCAATCACCTTCCTAGAGATATGTCTCTTCGCCTTGCGCTTCCTCATAGGAACCGTCATAGTACTCAGTACCTGCAGGATAGTCTAACAACATTGTACAATAAAGGAATGAGTTTCAAAGAAACTCGGTAAAGGCGATTAAAATCCATAATAACATAAATGGCGGGATTCCGGAACAATCATAAATGCAATATGATATGAGACAAACAATGAATGAATGAATCTAACTCTATGTATGCTGGTCTCTATTGGCAGACATGCTTTAAGTCGTAGCACCGTACTTCTTTAGGAAAGTCCACTCACATCCTCAACCATTTAAGATATCTTGGATTCTCTCACGGATCATTTCACCGGTCTTGAGCAGCCGATTGGTAATGGGTCCTTCATCCCTCGGGACAAACCTTGGCGGGGGGTTAAGTCAACACACTCTCTCACAACCATTTGGTATAAGTGCTTGGCGCATGTCGGGGTAAAACCTAGCCAAATGCAAGTCTTCTACTTGGTTACATCAAGTCAGATCCAGATACTTCCATTCCTCGTCCCTGACGATCCTTTCCGGTATCCTTCACACTAGAGTCCTCATAGTCCCTGACTACGGACTCACCAACCCTATTGATCATCCACATATGGTAAACGGGAAGCTCTCACGTCCTCTCACGGGTTGGTTACCGGTCTTAAGCGCCCGTGAGCCCAAGTCTAACCATATGCAACCCTACCAATAAATGGCCCCCACAATGTGATTCCTGTCCTCTCACGGGTTGGTTACCGGTCTTGAGCGCCCATGAATCCCCATTGCTACCATGGGTCGTTCGGTCTCAATACCCCTCCGATTAGGGTCTGACATAACAGGACATCCTAGCCAAACACTACTAGACAATCCTATATATGTCATCCAACAGTTTAGGAAGGTGTCCAGAGGGCATCTCCGGAAACATCCCATAATATTCCCGTAGTAGTCCAAGGACAGAAGTGTCAAAAGGACACCTCTCCTTTCCAAACCATACGTAAGCATACACATGCATCAATTCATATCATCACATATATGGTAACTCCATATATGGAAAGAAATCAATATTTACAATCACTTGTATAACATTGGTAAGTAAATCATACATGAATCAACTCAATATGAATAAGTAATGCTACTGTAATCAAAGTTATGCAACAGTAGTATATCATTGTAAGAATCTAATTTAGGAAACATATTAATGATATTCAAATATAGAAACTAGATTCATGCTATCTATGTAATTAAGGAAATAACCATCCTTACCTTTTATAACTCGCAAAGAATCCTAAGAAATCAAGTAAGATCTTGGCAAACTTGAGAAGAAGGTCCTAAACAAGTATATACAACATATTAGGAAAGATCCCTAGCAGAATATATATCAAAATATCCGAAAGCAGACCAATTCTGGAGTTGCTGTACTCATTGGTCGAGTGGATTGGTCGAGTGGTCCAGTCGACCAATCAGTCGACCAATGCGCGACGATAGCTTATAAAATCGGAGTTTTAAGATATGAAATCCGAATTTGGTGGTTCAAAAGGGTACTAATCAAGGGGTAGACTATATCAGTAGTATTCTAACATAAAGGGGACCTCAAAACACTAATCAAATCAAGGTATCAAGATCCAAATTAGGAAACAAAAAGTTACCATAAATAAATCAAACATGGATCTTGATGAATTTTGAAATAGAAAACAAGGACAAGAACTATAGGAGGATGGATCATTGCTTTCGGTAATGAAAACATGAAAACATACATAGGTCTTCATGGAATAAGGCTTAGAAGCATAAATCTAAATAAGGAAATAAAACCTACCATATATGTAACTATCATGCATCATGAAGAACACATAGTAAGGTAGAAGAGAACAACTAGAATTCTATGGATTATGGATCATGGAAAGAAAACACAACCATTAACCACTAACATGATCAATGAAAGAAGATCCAAAGAGATCAGAATTCAGATTAGAAGATTAACAGAGATTAAATCATGGTTTGATCATGAATCCTTCAAAAGCTTGCAATGATCATGGTTAAGATCATTGTTCTAGCCTTAAATCCTTAGGATGATCATGAGAACATGTTCGAGAGATGTTTGCAACAGAGAATGCAGCATCTCTTCTACTGTCTCAACTCAAAAAGGAAAGAAAAACAAAGATGGAGGAGAAGAAGAGAGAGTAGACATACCTTTTGATGCAAAAAGAAGAGTTCCGACGAAGATCCGCCAAGAAAACTCCAAGGATGCAAGAGAGATGACTTGCGAGAGGTCTTTGGTTCGTTCCGGAGGGTTTGGAGGCAGCAAATACGAAGTGGACTCGAGGTTAGACTTAAATAGAGCAAGAATCAACCTAATTGCCAAAGACAGCACCCATTGGTCGAGTGGATTGGTCGATGTGGCCCAATCGACCAATCGGTCGACAAATGCTTGACAAAGAAGGCCAAAACAGGGAATTGAAGGTCCAGATCAAATCCAATCCTAAAGGGGTTTTGCACACAAGTCAAGTGACTTACCTAGTAGGTAGAAATGCCTTCAAACCAAGATAGAGAGCACTCCAAGTCCATCAACTAATTAGATCTTCATCAGGATTCTGTTTCCATAAATAGAACCTCATCATCAACCTTCATGGATTCAAAGCCAGACACCAAGTCCTCTACTGGGATGGCCCAAAGCTGACTTCTTACTTTACTTCGGGTCATCGGACCTACAAATAACAAGGTTTCCGGGTCAAGGTTAGGGCTGGGTTTCACAATTGATGGTACTGAAGTTGCTAAGGCATAGTTGCCGACAGTTTTGCTCCCCACTGATCAACAGTTTCTTCAGAGAATTGGACCCACCCGAACTGAAGATATAATGACTAGGTATGTGGTTTCTGCACAAGATTCCTTTTCCCATACAGTCCTCCTTTCTCATTTTTTGCTTTTTTCTTGGTAGGTTGGTTTGTGCCTTAATCAAGGCTTGGGGAGGCAACTTGGAGGCTGCTCGGAGGGATCAATCCACCATTTATCAGCTTGACGATAAAGTCAAGGATTTAAGTGGTCGGCTGGAGAATGTAATCGGCGAAAATGCTGCCTTGAAGGATGAGAAGGCGATCACTGACGCTTGGGCTTTATCTGCCAAAGAACGCATTTTAGTTCTTGAGCGTGAGGTTGCAAGTTTGAAAATATCTTTGGAAGACAAAGATGTTGCCCTTACGAAGGTCGAGCAAGAGAAGGATCCGTTTATAAGAGATTTGACCGATCAACTTGCTCGAGCATGCCCAGCCTCTTTCGAGAATCTTTCCGAGGAATTACGTGGAGAGGTGATTCAGAGATGGGTACGTACTAAAGGTTGAATAGGATTTGTCTCCAAAGTTGCAGCCCTGGGCTTCAAATATGGTCGGAGAGATGCTTTTACTCGAGTCATTGAAAATTATCCCGAAATCGATCTTGATTTGTTACAGAAGTATGTCGACCCGGGTATCTTCGATGAGCTTAAGCTTCTTCGGCCATCTTGGGCGGTTGGTAAGAAGGCTTTCCCTTTGCCGAAGAAGGTGAGCGTACAGGATTTTTTAGACTCCGACTGGGAACCGGCCCCTGAGGAGGATGATGAAGCCGGCCCCTCAACGACCACCAATCCAACCGATGTGATAGCCTCGGATGATGTAATTGCCGAATAGCCTTCTTTTTGCTTTGGGCAATCTTTTGTTGCTGTTAGAAACAACTTTTTTAAACAATGATAAGTTTGTAATAGATAATTTATCATAGGTTATTTTGCCTATGTAAACTTTCGTTTGTTAATGGTACTTTCCTCTTTTTGTACCAAGTATACTTGTTCGGTAGGATACCATTGTTTGGCATATTTCCCTCCTTTGTACCAAGTTTACTTGGTCGATGGAATACCCATGTTCGGTATATAAGGGGTGCTCGTTCGTGGCGTGCATTTGTATCATTCCAAGCCATGCTGTTCGGTATAGTAAGGTTTGTTCGGTCATGGACTAAGTAGTTGTTCGTCAACAACTGCTCATTCATAACCCCTACCTCCCGGGCATGATAACTTGGTATGATTTTGAAGTTTTCGTGCCTAAGGAATGTTAGGTCCTTATTGCCTATTGAGTGTAGGTCTTTTCCGCCTAAGTAGTATCTTAGGTCTTTTATGCCTTAAGATTTGTAGGGCCTTCCTAGGAATCTGAGGTTTTTTCAGCCTAGGTCTTATCTGCCTGAGAGTTTCAGGTCTTTTCGCCTGAGAGTTTCAGGTCTTTCCGCCTGATAGTTTCAGGTCTTTCCACCTGAGAGTTTCAGGTCTTTCTGCCTGAGAATTTCAGGTCTTTCTGCCTGAGAGTTTCAGGTCTTTTCTAGCGTCTTGTTGAAGTTGAGTAGTAATTTGTACGAATGTCTTTATTTATATATAAAAATCAATCCGAATCCTTGGGATTATGAATCTCTCAGGTTGTCTACACACTGAAATAAATAGCAAGACTGAAAAAACAAAATTTGTCGTGTTCAAGACTTTCTTAGATACTATTCTTATTGATAGTATTTCCTGAGATTGTTTGAATTCCATGATCGAGGGATCTTGTCGCTCGTTTCTAGATCTTGTAAATGATATGCTCTGGGGGCGACTTGTCGTATGACTATGTATGGTCCTTCCCAATTTGGGGATAATTTCCCTTGATTGGTTGGATCTGAAGCAGCTATTCGGCGAAGCACCAGTTCGCCGGGCAGGTATTGTTCATTTTGAACCTTGGCATTATAATATGTCGCTATCCTTCGTTGATATTCTTCAAGTTGGAACTGGGCTTTGTCCCTAACTTCGTCAATCAGATCTAGATTGGTTCGCGTTCCTTCGATGTCTGCCTCTTCTTCAAATTCTATTTCTCGAAGTGATCCAATTTGGATTTCTACTAGGACTCTAGCCTCTGCTCCATATGCTAGTCGGAATGGGGATTCTCTAGTGGTCGTCCTGGGAGTTGTTCGGTACGACCACAATACACTAGGTAGTTCATCTACCCATCTTCCTTTGAGCTAGTCGAGCCTCTTCTTGAGCCCGTCGAGCATGGTTCTATTAGTGACCTCGACCTGGCCGTTACTTTGGGGATATGCTACTGAAGAAAATCTGTGCTCGATCCCTTGTTATTTACAGAATGTTGAGAATGATGCATTCTCGAATTGTTTTCCATGGTTGGTTACTAATATTTTTGGAACTCCAGATATATACGATATGTTATGCTTGACAAAATGCTGCATTTGCTCGGTATTGACAATTGCAAGAGGTTTAGCTTCTACCCATTTTGTAAAATAGTCTACTGCCACTACCAAGTATTCTCTCCCTCCCGACGCTTTAGGTAACTTCCCTACCAAGTCTATTCCCCACCTTGCCTAAGGTATTGGGGATAGAGTTGATGTCAAAGGAACTGCGGGGATGTGGGAGATCTTTGCGTGTGCCTGGCACTTGTCACACTTCTTAACGAAGTCTTTGGCATCTTCTTCTAAGGTCGGCCAGTAGAATCCTTGGCGTAGAATTGTGTTAGAGAGTGTTCGGGATCCCACGTGAGATCCGTAGATCCCTTCATGCACTTCTCTTAAAACATTTGTAGCTTCTAGTGGTCCCAAGCATCTTAGAAGTGGTCGGGTGAAGGATCTTTTGTATAATATTCCGTCCCTGATCGTGAACCAGGCTCATCTTTGCCTTATTGCCCGAGCAATTTTCTGGTCTTCCGGGAGTTGGTCGTTCTCAAGATAATGTATGATCGGCTCCATCCATCCCAGTTCGGTTGAAATTTGCATGTGGTCGACCTTGTTTATGCTAGGGCTATCAAGCTCTTCAAGGTAGATCACTGATGCTTGGACATCCATTCCTTCCGTAGCCAGGCGAGATAATGAATCAGCCTGGTCATTTTCAACCCTTGGTACTTGAGTTATTTCTAACTCTTTAAAGCACTGTTTGTAATTGTTGACCAGGTTCAAGTATTTTTCCATTCTTCTTTCTTTGGCTTCATAGACACCCTTTACCTGATTTACAATCAGCTGTGAATCACTTTTGATTTCTAGATGTTGAATGCTGAGAGCGTTGGCCATTCTGAGTCCTGCTAACATGGCTTCATATTCCGCCTCATTGTTGGATGCTTTAAACTTGAAACGAAGGGCATATTTTATTTCAAATCCCCCTGGACTTTTCATCAATAGGACTGCTCCGCTTCCTTGCAAATTGCTCGATCCGTCCACGAACAAAGTCCATCTTTTGATTGATTCTACCCCTTGCTCGTTCTCATCCTGACTTGTTTCTTGTATTTCAACAATGAAGTCTGCCAGGGATTGAGCTTTGATGCTTGGTCGGGGTTTGAATTCTATTTGATGTTCGCTCAATTCCACCGCCCATGTCACCATTCTTCCGGCCAGCTCTGGTCGGTGAAGGATCTTTTTGAGTGGTAAATTCGTTATCATTGTAATGGGATGAGATTGGAAATATGGACGGAGCTTCCTGGCCTCTATAACCAGTGCCAGGGCTTGTTTGTCCACTTTTGGGTAGCGAGTCTCAGCATCATTCAGGACATGACTGACATAGTAGACAGGTTGTTGTATATTACCCTCTTCTTGCACGAGAACCGCACTAACCGCCACCGACGAAGCGGCTAAATATAGTTGTAGCTCCTTCTTGCTGGTTGGCATCACGAGCAAGGGTGGTCGGGATAGTTTGTCTTTTAGTTCTTCAAATGCTCCCTGACATTCATCATTCCAGATGTTTCCTTTTTGACCTGCTACCTGCTTTAAAACTTTAAAGAATGGCAGGCATTTTTCCCCCGATCTAGAAATAAATCTATTCAGTGCTGCCACCCGACCAGTTAGGCATTGGACTTCTCTGATGGTTCTGGGTGCTTTCATATCCAAAATTGCTTTGATTTTCTCAGGATTGGCTTCGATTCCTCTTTGAGATACCATGAACGCGAGGAATTTTCCCGAAGACACCCCGAAAGCGCACTTTTCAGGATTGAGCTTCATCTTGTATTTTCGGAGTACTTTGAATACTTCTGCCAGGTGAGTTAGATAATCTTCTTTTGAGATGCTTTTTACCAGCATGTCGTCCACATATACCTCCATATTTCGACCAATTTGATGTGTGAAGATTTTATTTACCACTCTTTGGTATGTTGCTCCCGCATTTTTTAAACCAAAAGGCATTACTTTATAGTAATAGTTGTCCCTGTCAGTCATGAATGCTGTATGCTTTTCATCTTCAAGGTGCATAAGGATCTGATTGTATCCTTAATATGCATCCATAAAACTGAGCATTTCATGTCCTGCTATTGCATCTATGAGAAGCTCAATTCTTGGAAGTGGATAGTGGTCCTTCGGGCAGGCTTTGTTGAGATCTGTGTAATCAGTACACATCCACCACTTCCCATTTGCTTTTTGACCATCACCACATTAGCCAGCCATTGCGGGTGGTCTGTGCGCTTTATGAAGCCAGACTGTCTTAGCTTTTGTACTTCAGATTCGAATGGCTTCATGTTTCTCAATGGTGAAATTTCTTTTTTTCTGAACCATCGGAATTGCCTGTGGATCAATACAAAGTTTATGTTCAGCAACCTCCTTGTCAATCCTTGGCATGTCTTCAGCCGACCAAGCGAAAAAATCATAATTTCTCTTTAGAAACTCAGTGAGCTCTGATTTGAAATCTGCTTCTTGCTCGGAACCGATCATGGTACCTTGCTCCTTATGGTCGGCATTGAAGTGGATTCTTTCTAGCTTTTCCATTGCTTCAGCTCTTTGCAAAATTTCTTCATCGCGGTCGTCCCTGACTTCAATTGTCATGGTCGAGTTTGTCCTTCTCTTCTTCAGCATGTAGTTGTTGTAACATTGCCCGCTACTTCTCTGGTCGGCTACACATTCTCCAAATCCCTCTTGTGGTCGGGAATTTTATCTTCATGTGTAGCGAGGAGACCACGGCTTCGAGTGCGCAGAGGGTTGGTCGTCCTATAATAGCATTATATGCCGATAAGTCTCGTACGACCATAAAATTGGTTTGTACGATCCTATCTCTTGGGTGCTCTCCGATCCGTAGTTCTAATCGGATTGTACCTTCTGCTCGGGTGGATGATCCTGTGAAACCATAAAGCTGGTTTTCGCATGGAACGAGCATATTCTCCTTCAATTTCATCTTTTTGAATGCCTCCAATGATAATATGTCTGCTGAGGATCCAGTATCCACTAGAACTCTATAGACCTCAGTTCCTTCTAGGAGAATTTTGACTACTAGGGCATCATCATGAGGAATAGTGATGTCCCGTAGATCTTTGGAAGAAAAAGTTATTGGCTTAGTAGATATATTTTTATTGGTTTCAGTTTTCCCAATATATCGTACTTTTCTCTTTGTCTGTCGACTTGATTCTTCCGTCAGACCACCAAATACAGTATATACTGGACTCCTTTTTCCTTGATTTTCACCCGCCTTAGGTCGGCGTTTGGCCGGACTTCTTCTTTCTTCCCTGTAGTCCGACCTTTCTCTCTTCAGGGCAGATTTGTCCTGTGGTCGGCCTTCTTGCTTAGGTTGGATGTACCTCTTCAAGTGTCTTCGAGAAATTAGATTTTCTATCCCCATCTTTAGATTTTTGCAATCGTCCGTCCAATGACCGTGACCCTTATGATATTCACAATACTTTTGTTTATCACGTTTTCCCGGCGGTGCTCGGATTTTATCCGGCCACTTCAGAAGTCCTTGATTTTTGATTTGCATCAAGATTTCAGATATTCTTGTATTCAGTGGGAGATTACCGATCTCTTGCTTTTTTGGGGATTCTACTCGAGCTTTCTTGGTCGAGCTTATCCCTAGCATTCTGGTCGGTGGTGCCCGTTCTAGACTGCTCCTTTCGACTCTTGGTTCTCTCTTTCGAGATTCTATGGTTTCCGAAATTTCCGCTTGTTTATGACATCTTTCGTTCAGTTCTGCATATGTTTTTGGCGTATCTTGGAGTAGTCGCTCTAGCAATCCTTCATGAGTAATTCCCTGGTACAATGCATAGAAGGCAATTTTCTCGTCCATGCTTTCAATTTGCATGGTAAGATTATTGAATCTTTGAAGGAAACTTCGGATAGATTCCATTTTACCTTGTTTTATAGCAAACAAAGTATCTTCTCTTTTCTTCATTCCGACTCCGCCCTGGAAGCGTAGCACAAATACTCGACCTAGCTGATCGAAACTCTTAATCGAGCCGCTTGGTAACGCCAAGAACCAGTCCAATGCGGAACTGGTTAAAGAGGCAGCAAAACCTTGGCACATGGTTGCCTCACTATGCTTATAGATCGACATGGTCGACCTGTTGCAAGTGATGTGATGTTTTGGACATTGCGATCCGTCAAACAACGTAAAAGTAGGGCATTTGAAGCTTTTTGGTATTTCTGCCTCAGAGATAGCTTGGATGAAAGGGTCCTCCTTTAGAAAAGCATATAGCTCATCTTTGTTTGGATCGTTTAACTTCTTTAGCTTCTCGTCCAATTCTTTGATTTGTTTGCTCATGTGTTCTTCTCGTTTGCTCGGTCCGGGCTCGCTTCTTTTGTCTTTTGGTTCTTTGAGCGGATTATTGCTGCTTCCTTGGTCGTTATCTTCGTCGATCAGAGGGTCCTTATTTGGAATTTCTTTCTCAGATGCTCGGGACTTCTCGCCTACCTTCTCTTTTAACTTTTGTATGTTTTCTAGAGATGGTCAAGGAGTTTGATCGGGAATGACTAGGTGGTTATTCTTGCTTCCCTCCAGCACTTTCTGAGTATTTTTAGGATCTGCATTTGGGGCACTTATATGACTCAGGGCCATCCTGACAAGTTCATTCAAGGAGGATATCTCCTTTCGAAGCTCTATATGTTCCTTCTGGAGTATCTCAACCTGATTTGCTAATGCTCCTTGCTTCAAGTGTTCGGGGTTTTTCTCCCCTTGATCTGTATTAATCTCCATCTCGTCGGGATTTTTCTCCACCTGGTCGGGAATTACCGAATTTTTAGGTGGAGGATTTCCCTTCGAAGCATTATCATCCACCTCCTTCTGGCTTGTAATCTTCAATTTTGATCGCACCATGACTTTTTGATGCAATTCCCACAGACGGCACCAATTGTTGATACGGAATCTCGCTCGTCCTTCCCTGTCACAAACCTGCAAGATACGAGTTCCACCTTGGGGGGTCGAGGTACGTCTCCGACGAACAAGTCAGTACCAATAATATGATCTCAACTACTCAATGGAGAATTCAAGTAATTGATCACATAAAGTATGAATACCTACCTCATAGTTTTTACCTGAGGTCCTTATATAGTGTATGTTGATAGATTTATATTCGAAATATGACTCTAATATGAGTTGTACTCGGAATGTAACTCCATGAAGAGTCCCTTTTCCTAGCTAACTCTCTTCTCCAGTTGTTGGATGATAGGAGTCTACCTTCGTGGGGTTTCCTCATCCTGTTAGAGGAATATGCTTACCACTGTAGTCGGACCTACCATGAACCGCCTGGTCGAACCTTGCTAGGTAATGAACCTGGTCGGATTTTGCAACCGCTGGTTCAGACCGGAAGATATAGAATGACCATTTTAGTCATTAAGAGAAAGAAAAGAAACAAGTTAACCACAAATATTCCAGAATTCTGGTTACAGGTACGGCTTCTCTCTCCTACTTGTAATGCATGCTTATATACGTTAGCTTATCAGTCAAAACAAAAGGGTTATCTGGAAGCCAAGTTTAACTAATAAGCACACCATTTGCATCGTTAATATTGAATCCAAGATCCCTTGCTTCTCCAAAAGCTTCTTGCTGCAAATAAAGATCAGTACTTCAAAATGTTTCCTACTTACTATGTATATATGTACAAGAATATTTTTGGATGAAATAAGCATAGAGAGTTACCTGATTTGATGACTAATTTACTGGCGTGAACCGATAATCTTCACCAAATGACGGTGCAAATGAGAAGTCACCGAAGGAGGAAGTGTTTCCCATTGACTCTAATAAGGTATTAACTTCTTCTCCAGCCCTGATGTCAACTTTCTGTTGTAGCTGTGACGGTGGTGGTGGTGGAGGTGAAAACAAAGATAATTCTTGATTTACATTAGTAGGGATCGGCTAGAACGGAGTCACCCTTGGGAATCCAACAAAACAAATTGATCCCTGGGGCACCAATCCACTAGAAGGAGCTAAACAGTGAAGAACTAAGTAGAATAACAAAATCCATTAGAAGCATAATCAGAATGAAATGAGCTTTGAGGCACCAAGCCCCCCAAAGGAACCAACTCTTGAGGCATCAAACCGGTAATAGAAGAAGAAGCTAGTCCTTGAGCAAAATAGTCAGAATGAGATGAGGTTTGAGGCATCAAGCCACCAAGAGGAGCCAACAATTGAGGCATCAAGCCAGTAGTAGTTGAGAAAGATTGTCAGAAAGAGATGAGCTTTGGCATCAACCCACCAAGAGGAGCCAACTCCTTAGGCATCACACCAGTACTAGAAGAAAAAACCAATCCTTTAGAAAAATGTCATAATGAGAAGAAGTGATCCTAGCAATGTCGACTAGGGGCCTTTTTTCCATTTTGGATCCCATCCAGCCAACTGTAGCTACAATTGGAGACATTTAAAGGCCCTTGACTAATGGACATTTGATTGAATCCAGACAGATTTGCAATGTTACTCATTTGGATACGAACCAAAGTATTGATATTGCTGAAGCTTGGAGTATGATTATGATTATGGAAGGATTGAAGTATTGATATTAGCAATGTTTACAACATTTTGACCATTGTAACTAGGCACGCTAGTCCAGCTCAAGAGATAAACAACAAAATTAACACTTCGGAATTAAGCAAACAAATAGTAAATAAATAGATAAAAATAATCACAAATAAATAAGTTAATGAGCATTTCATTGCCCTCCTTCGCATTGTTGGGTAAAGCTAAATATTGATGGCAGCTCGTTGGGCAACCTAGGAAGGGCAAGGCAAGAAGGATTTTTAGAACTCATATGGCAAGGGTGTTGTGGTCTTTTAAAATTTTTTTGTTGTGAAGTCAAACTTTAAAGCAAAATTTGAAGCACTTTCACATGTCTTAGAGTGGGCTTGCACTGTGAATTTTTCTCATCTTTAGGTGGAATGCAACTCTACTATAGTTGTTTGCTTTCTTTTATTTTTTTTATTATTATTTTTTTTTGGGTACAGCAGCAACGCATTCCATGCTGTCTTCTTCAAAGATGGAGAGGTCTTGAGGCATTATTTTAACTCAACTCAATGAAAAATCTCTCATTGGTACACAGAGACGAACACTACAACTGATGGGTAGTTAACGAAAAAGAAAGTCGATGCTAAACTACCTTGATGGATGAGTTGTATGATCCTGAAAGGAATTCCTAGATGAGTTGCATGATCTTGCAAGGAGTTCGTGGAGGCTAAATTAGGAGGTGATCATGCACTCATTAGGGAGAGGTTTTATCGTCTTTCATTTCAAATGCAAAAGTGACATGGTAGAGATCTAACATTGTGGATGGTGGAAGGTTCACAGTTCATTAGATTTCAGAGATGGTTCTGGATTTCAACATTAACAACCTTCATCGGTGCCGGATTTCAACAATAACAACCTTCATTGGGCTAGTAAACTGGTTTGGGTTCATTTTCTGAAGTTACCTTTTGAATACTGGCACACTAAAAGTCATACTATCAATTGCAAAGACTATAGAAAGGCTGGTTTCACTTGACAAATGCACTTGTAGTGGTGCAATAGGTCACTATGCACGTGCTTTAGTGGAATTGGAAGATTATGAAAAGGAGATTCAGATTGATCCCCTTGAACTAGGTGCCACCATTGTTTATAGCTTCGGGAATAAGTTTATTTACAAGGATACCATTCAAAAATGCACACAGTGTCACCGTGAGGGACATCTGGTGCATAATTGCAAGAGGAAGAAGGTAGTTCAAACAGCATGGTTGAAACCAGAACTCCTAGGAGTGCTAGGACACCACGCTCATTAGAAGGAGAAGTTCAAAAACCACCCAGAGGATATGAGAAAATGAATGATGTTTATAAAAAAATGGGAAGGAAAAAAAAAAGAATTGTAAAGTATAAAAAAAAAATAGATATATCGAACCTAGATTATCAAAGTGGAAGAATGAAAGCAATATGATTGAAAGAATGTACATTGATCTTGGTAAGTCGTTGATCCGATGATAACACTTCTTAGGTGTGTCTTTTGCTTCTAAAATTCTTTCATGATCCAATCTTATCTTTCTTGTTCTTCTGCAGAAACAACAGATTTCGTATTTTTTGAACTTCCTGAAATCAAAATGGAATTAATCCGAATAATAACAAGGGATATTTACAAAAAACGAAAGCAATTAGATATTAGTGAACACAAACAACCAAATCCATGAAAATAGATTCATCATATGAATCAACATGTTAAGGATTTAATAATTTCTATACGATTGAACATCATCAATGGATTATATCATTTAAATAAATTGTAAAAAAAAAGGACAACGTACACCAAATAGAACAATAATTCACTAATAATTAAAAAGAAAAATGGTACAGATGCATATGAGTTATAAATGTTTTTTTATGGTGGAGGACATAGATACATAATTTGATAAAAAGAAAGAAAGAAAGACAATGCTGCATGTTAGCAGTTTGAATAGGAAAGTGCATGTTAGCATTTCTCTATAAAATGCTGCATGTTAACAAAATCCATATTGGTTTCAAAAAGCCACATATATATCATAGGTTGTAACCTATAGTAATATCGGGTAACTTTTTATGTTTGAAAATTTAATTTTTCTTTATGATCAATTGTATCCTAATTATATAAGGAAAAACATTTTTGTGATATAAACTATAAAATGCAAGTACACATTTCACATGTTTTTGTTAGTTTGAACTGAAAATGCATCTTATTTAATAATTCTCTAGTAATATAAGTGGTGTAAATTAGCAACATCCATATAAGTACCTGTTGCGTCTAGAACTTCTTCGAGAAGCCGGATATTAAGATGATCACCTTAAGAGCTCTCCAACCAAGTTGGAATAACTGGGATGCTTGCACACACAAAGAAAGCAAGAACGGTCCGGCCTAGTTTTGGCCGGGAACCGCCTCCGACGCTCAAGTCAGCCTAGGCAACAATAATGGTTCTTGAGAGAGTTCTCAAGAACGTAATGAGTAAGTACTCAGATGAAAGTTCCCGTACCTTTTTCCATGTAGGAGGTGGGTTTATATAGAGGTTACCTGGAGGCGGCGATTCCTTAAGTTCCGGATTGATAGTTGAGGAGTGAGTGGAGTAGTGGAATAACGGCTCCTTCTTTGTCGCACCTGATAATGCCGTTATGCTGACTCACCTCCCCAATTCTCGGAATAGATATGCTGAGTGTTTATGCGTAACTAACTCTTATTGACTTAGTCAAGAGAGTCCTCTGAGAAATGCTAGAGTTGGATATAGATATATATTTTTCCCAAGTGTGGCACTTCTCCAACGAAGAAATGAACTTGCCCAAGAGGGAGGTATCTCTCCCGAATGAGGCCCTCGAGACCTTCTCCAACGAAGAAACTAGCCTGCCCAAGAGGGAGGTATCTCTCCCGAATGAGGCCCTCGGGACCTTCTCCAACGAAGAAATGAGCCTGCCCAAGAGGGAGGTATCTCTCCCGAATGAGGCCCTCGGGACCTTCTTCAAGGATGAGATGCACCTGCCCACGGGGGTGCCTTTCTCTCCCGAGATGGGGACTTGGGACTTTAGCTCCCCACAACAGAGCCCCCATTCCGTGCGATCGGTTTCTCGAGTGTATGGAATGCTTTTCTCATACCTCTTTGAAGGTTTTTTCTTTTGAAGAAATTCCAATGCGTCGTCTTGAATGATAGCCATCATTTCTCTAAAGTCTCGTCGAGTCGAGAAGCCCCCAGCCTGGTTCTCTGAGAGATGCCATTGCCTTTATTAAGGGTGACAACCCGAGTGAGGTCCCAAGTGTGACGCCTTTGAGAAATTGCATCTTATGAGAGCCTTTCTTAGACTTTCATGAGAAGTGGAGAAATTCTCCCGAGTGGCTACCCGAGCGAGGTCCCAAATATGGTCCCGAGTGAAATTCTTGGAGAGAAATGTATCTCATGTGTCGGAGAAATTCATAAGTGATGGAGAAATTCTCCCGAGTGGCTACCAGAGTGAAGTCCCAAGTTTGACGCCTTAGAAATTCCATCTCATGAGAGTCTAACTTGGACTTTCACGAGAGGTGGGGAAATGTTCCCGAATGGCTACCCGAGTGAGGTCCCGAGTGTAACGCCTTTGAATAATTCCATCTCATGAGAGTCTAACTTGGACTTTCACAAGAGGTGGGGAATTTCTCCCGAATGGCTACCCGAGTGAGGTCCCGAGTGAGGTCCCGAGTGTAACGCCATTGAATAATTCCATCTTATGAGAGTCTGCATTGGACTTTCATAAGAGGTGGGGAAATACTCCCGAGTGGCTACCCGAGCGAGGTCCCGAGTGTAACGCCTTTGAATAATTCCATCTTAGGAGAGTCTACATTGGACTTTCATAAGAGGTGGGGAAATACTCCCGAGTGGCTACCCGAGCGAGGTCTCGAGTGTAACACCTTTGAATAATTCCATCTCATGAGAGTCTAACTTGGACTTTCACAAGAGGTGGGGAATTTCTCCCGAGTGGCTACCCGAGTGAGGTCCCGAGTGAAACGCCTTTGAACAATTCCATCTTATGAGAGTTTGCATTGGACTTTCATAAGAGGTGGGGAAATACTCCCGAGTGGCTACCCAAGCAAGGTCCCGAGTGTAACGCCATTGAATAATTCCATCTCATGAGAGTCTAACTTGGACTTTCATAAGAGGTGGGGAAATACTCCCGAGTGGATACCCGAGCGAGGTCCCGAGTGTAACGCCTTTGAATAATTCCATCTTATGAGAGTCTGCATTGGACTTTCATAAGAGGTGGGGAAATACTCCCGAGTGGCTACCCGAGCGAGGTCCCGAGTGTAACGCCTTTGAATAATTCCATCTTAGGAGAGTCTGCATTGGACTTTCATAAGAGGTGGGGAAATACTCCCGAGTGGCTACCCGAGCGAGGTCCCGAGTGTAACGCCATTGAATAATTCCATCTCATGAGAGTCTAACTTGGACTTTCACAAGAAGTGGGGAAATGCTCCCGAATGGCTACCCGAGTGAGGTCCCGAGTGTAACGCCTTTGAACTCTCTCGAGTTTTTTGTTGATTTGAAGAGCACTCCTGGGTTCTAAACTTGTTAAGAACTCTCCTGAGCTCTTCTTAAGAACGCTCTCGGGTTCTTGAACTTGTCAAGAACTCTCTTGGGTTCTTTTGAAGAAATGCTTGTATATTCTTTGCTATAACTTCTTCTTGTGAAAAAGGATGTCCACAAAGATGACGTGGATTTATTGAAAATCAAATGGTCTTTCGACTTACTTGCAAATGCTACATATTTGGACTAATTCTATTGATAGAATTTCCGAAGGTTCATGGAATTCCAAGTTCGATCTATTGTCTCGCCCGATAAATTCTTGAAGCCAACTCCGATAAATTGCTTTCCATTGTCGGTCACAAGGATCTTTTGTTTCTCAGTAATGGATGAGAGAGGTTCGACTTCCACCCACTTAGTGAAATAGTCGATTGCCACAATCAAATATTCTCTATTGTTGGCGGCCTTAGGGAGCTTTCCCACCAGATCCATTCCCCACATGGCGAAGGGAATCGGACTAGAGACAGATGTAAGAGGGACAGCCGGAGTCTTCGGAACAGATGCATGAAGCTGACATTGCTTGCATTTTCTGACATATTCCACGACATCTTTCTGAATAGTCGGCCAATAAAGGCCTTGGCGTATTATTTTATGGGCCAAAGCCCGACCTCCCATATGCGCTCCACATATTCCTTCGTGTACCTCAGCTAAGGCATATTGGGCTTGAGAAGGGCCAACACACTTTAGAAGAGGCGGTGTGACCGATCTTTTATAAAGCTGTTCTTCAATAATGGTGAACTTCGCTGCTTGATTTTTAACTGCCTTAGCTTCTTTGACGTCTTTTGGGAGGATATCATTCTTCAAATATGCTATAATTGGGCTCATCCAACTAAGCTCTTCTTCAATATCCATTGCCTTGGCCTCCCGAATGCTAGGAATTTCTAACTGTTCAATATAAACGGCTGAGCCTAAGGTCGAAAATTTGGATAAAGCCAACTTGGATAACTCATTTGCTACTTCATTTTCCTTTCTCGGAATTTGCTTTATCTCAAGATGATCGAAATAATGGCGACAATCATCAATTTTGGCCAAGTAATTTGCCATTCTTGTTTCCTTTGCCTCGTACACGCCACGAACTTGATTCACGATCAACTGAGAGTCGCTTCGGACTTCCAATTCTCGACTCTTAGGGCTCGGGCAAGTCTTAGTCCTACTAGTAGGGCTTCATACTCGGCCTCATTATTAGAGGCTTTGAAGTTGAATCTTAAAGCATAATGAATAGTGAATCCATCCGGGCTGATTAGCATTAGCCCTGCCCCACTCCCCGAAGATTTGCTCGAGCCGTCAACATGCAAAGTCCATAACTCCGGACCGGGTGAATTTTCTACTCCCGAACTAGGCATGCTATTCTCAAGAATAAAGTCGGCCAGAACTTGTCCCTTTATGGCTGGACGAGTTCTGTACTCAATTTGATATTCGCTTAACTCAATAGCCCATGTGACCATTCTTCCGGCTAAGTCTGGTTTCTGTAGTATCTTCTTCTTTTACTAAGACCGCGCTTACTGCAGCTGGAGAAATGGCTAAGTATGTGAATAATTGTTCTCCTGTTGATGGTCGGGCTAAGAGAGGTGGAGTCCCGAGCTTCTCCTTCAACTTCTCGAACGCTTTCTGACATTCATCGGTCCATAAGGTATCCTTTGCCTTCCCGAGCTCTTTAAGAGCTTTGAAGAAAGGCAAACATTTCTCACCCGATCGTGAGATAAATTTGTTTAAGGTTGCTACTCTTCCAGTTAGGCATTGGATGTCTCTAACCGTCCTTGGTGACTCCATCTCAAGCAAGGCTTTGATTTTCTCCGGGTTTGCCTCAATTCCTCATTGGGATACCATAAACCCAAGGAATTTTCCGGAAGAAACTCCAAAAGCACATTTCTCCGGATTTAGCCTCATCTGGTATGTTCTCAAAGTATCAAAGACTTCTTCAAGATCTTTCAGATGACTTCTTCGGACGATACTCTTTATGAGCATATCATCCACATATACTTCCATATCTCTTCCTATTTGGTCTTTGAAGACTTTGTTTACCATTCTCTAATAAGTGGCCCCAGCGTTCTTCAACCCGAAGGGCATTACTTTATAGAAGTAACTTTCTCGATCTGTCATGAAGGTCGTATCCTTCTCATCCTTGGGATTCATCATAATCTGATTGTATCATGAGTAAGCGTCCATGAAGCTTAATACTTCATGTCCTGCTGTGGCGTCGATCAAAAGGTCGATCCAAGGAAGTGGATAGCAAACCTTGGGGCATGCCTTATTCAAATCTGTGTAATCCGTACACATTCTCCATTTGTCGTTGGCTTTCTTCACCATGACTACATTCGCCAACCAAGTTGGGCATTCTATGGGTTTTATAAAACCCGATTGCTCTAGTTTCTCCACTTCGGTTCTGATGGCAGCGTGTTTCTCGAGCGAAAAATTCCTTCTTTTTTGGATCATTGGAATTGCATCGTCCCTGATCCATAAGCTATGTTCTGCAACTCTTCGATCTATTCCGGGCATGTCTTCGGCCGACCACGCGAATACATCTAGGTTGTTTTGGAGAAACTCGGTGAGTTCTTCCTTGAATTTTGTAGGTTGTTCCGACCCGATCATAGTCCCTCTCTCGGGAAGATCCGGATGAAGTTGGATTTGCTCAAGCTTTTCAACTGGTTCGGCTCTCTGCATAGCTTCTTCATCCCGGTCATCCCGAATTTCAATACTCATTGTATTGCCCGATCTCTCGGCTTTTTTGACTTTCTTAAGATAATTCACATAACATTGTCTGGAGAGTCACTGATCAGAAGAGCACTCCCCGACTCCTGCTGTGGTCGGAAACTTCAACTTCATATGTGTTGGAGAAACCACCGCCCCTAAGGCGTTAAGAGTTGGCCTCCCGAGTAAAACGTTGTAAGCTGAAAGGTCCCGAACCACCATGAATGTTGCTTGGACGACTGCATCCCGAGGGGAGGTCCCGATCCTTAGATCCAATTGGATAGTCCCTTCGGATATGGCGGACGACCCGGCGAACCCATATAAGTGAGTCCCGCATGGAGTCATCATCTCATCCTCAAACTTCAATTTCTTAAATGCTTCATAAGATAGTAAGTCGGCGGAAGATCCCGTGTCCACAAGAACTCGGTGAACTTCTCGATTTGCCAATTTCACTTTGATAACTATAGCATCGTCGTGAGGAGAAGTGACGCCCTTGAGATCTTCGTCGGTGAAGGTTATTGGATCTGGGCATAAGTCATTTCTTCGTTTTCTTGGCAACTGCATCGATCCAACGAACCGTACCTTTTGCTTCGCCTTCTTAATGGATTCTTTTGTCGGATTTCCCAAAACAATGTAAATGGGGGAAAACTCCCGAGTGTCGGGTTTCTTCTCGGGATTCTTATCTACCCTCTCGGGACTTTTGGATCTGAGTCTTTTAGTTGATCTAGGTGGGGACTTCTCTCGATCTTGTCGCTTCTTCTGAAGATATTTTTCAAGATGCCCTGCTTGGATGAGCTTCTCGATCTCGATCTTTAGATTCTTGCACTCATCCATATGGTGGCCGTAGTCTTTGTGAAAGCGGCAATACTTTGTCATATTCCTATCTTTGGGTCGGGCTCTTATCTTGCCCGGCCACTTCAAGTTTTCGTTATCTCTGATCTGTAATAGAATTTCTGACCTCTTAGTATTAAGAGGTGTAAAGTCTCCATTGGCGAGTCTTTCTTTCCAAACTCCCTTTTTGTCATCTCTTGCCCGAGCATTTGAATTTTGACCTCTTTCTCCATAATTCTTCTTGTCCTTTACGCCTCTTGTGGACTCTTCTCGGGCTTCGATAACTTCTGCGACCGTTGCTTGTTTTTGGCATTTCTTGAGAAGTGCTCCATAAGTCCTTGGCTTATCTTGGAGCAATACCTCGAGCAAACGTCTTTGGGTTATTCCACTCCATAGCGCATTGTACGCTACTGTGTCATCCAACTCTTCTACATCAATAGCCACTTTATCGAATCTGAGAAGATAGTCCCGAACGGACTCATTTGGTTTCTGCCTAATGGCAAAAGGCTATCTGCTGTCTTCTTTCTCCCGATGCAACTTCGGAATCGGGCAATAAATTTTCTCCCGAGTTCTCAAAAGTTTTGGATGGATCTTGGCGGTAGGCTAGAAAACCACTTTATCGTCGGGCCTTTGAGAGATGCCGGGAAGGTTCGGCATAATAGCTCATCTTCTCGGCCAATAACAACCATGACAGATTTATAATAACTAATATGTTCTCGAGGATTGGACTTACCTTCATAGGGAGTAAATGTCGGCATGATAAAGTTCGGTGGAAGAGGTGCTCTCATGACTTCTTCTGAGAAGGGTTCTCTATCAACCACATCATAGTCGTCATCAAGGTTCCGATCCTCAAGCCGTCTCTCCATGGCATCTAATCTTCTCCCGAGACCATGCGCCTCTTGACGTTCTTGCGGAGACCGAATACTTCCTAAATCAGAATATTGGGAAGTTGGTCTATGAGAAGATCCATATTGACTAACCGACCCTCTCGGGTTATTAGATCTAGAATGGCCTCTTCCGTGGCTTTCTCCTTCTTGCTCCCGAACTCCTTCATTTCTGCTCCCTCTTTTGGGTAAATCTTGAGTTTGCCTAAGCCCAGCCAAACGGTGGAACACACTTCCCCTCGACCGATCTTCTCGGGGACGTGGCTCTTCAATATGCACTCCTTGAGATCCTTCTCCAACTCGTTCGGCTGGTCGTCTTGGTATTCTGGGATTTCTCCTTTCTTCATTCACCGGACGTTGCCTATCCCAAGTCTGACGGACGGCTTCACGCCTTCGTCCCTCTTGGGAATTTCTGGGGGGTCCGGATGGTACCCCGATTTGATGGACTAAGCCTCGAACAACTCCTTGGAGTTCCAACATTTGTTGTTGGACTTCTCTTTGCATATTCTGCAAATCGGCCATTGTCGCTGGAATTGGAGGTTGACTCGAACCGCCTTCTCCAAATGGAGTTGGAATAGTTAATGGGGGATTATCCGGAACTCCTTCTTGACCTTCCTCTGGAATAGGTATTTGTCGATCTAGAGAAGGGAGAGTTTGTTCTTCAACACGTCCGTTTTCTGTCTCCCTTTCTCTTGCTCGAGTGAGAATTTGAGAACTTGTCACCTGAGGTGTCGTACGTCTTGTCATGACTTTCTGTGACGATTCCCACAGACGGCGCCAAATTGTTGCGTCTAGAACTTCTTCGAGAGCCGGATATTGGGATGACCACCTTAAGAGCTCTCCAACCAAGTTAGAATAATTGGGATGCCTACACACACAAAGAAAGCAAGAACGGTCCGGCCTAGTTTTGGCCGGGGAACCGCCTCCGACGCTCAAGTCAGCCTAGGCAACAATAATGGTTCTTGAGAGAGTTCTCAAGAACGTAATGAGTAAGTACTCAGATGAAAGTTCCCGTACCTTTCTCCATGTAGGAGGTGGGTTTATATAGAGGTTACCTGGAGGCAGCGATTCCTTAAGTTCCGGATCGATAGTTGAGGAGTGAGTGGAGTAGTGGAATAACGGCTCCTTCTTTGTCGCACCTGATAATGCCGTTATGCTGACTCACCTCCCCAATTCTCGGAATAGATATGCTGAGTGTTTATGCGTAACTAACTCTTATTGACTTAGTCAAGAGAGTCCTCTGAGAAATGCTAGAGTTGGATATAGATATATATTTTTCCCAAGTGTGGCACTTCTCCAACGAAGAAATGAACTTGCCCAAGAGGGAGGTATCTCTCCCGAATGAGGCCCTCGGGACCTTCTCCAACGAAGAAACTAGCCTGCCCAAGAGGGAGGTATCTCTCCCGAATGAGGCCCTCGGGACCTTCTCCAACGAAGAAACGAGCCTACACAAGAGGGAGGTATCTCTCCTGAATGAGGCCCTCGGGACCTTCTTCAAGGATGAGATGCACCCGCCCATGGGGGTGCCTTTCTCTCCCGAGATGGGGACTTGGGACTTTAGCTCCCCACAACAGTACCATATATCATATAACATCAATGTTTTCCATAAGATAATCATATTGCATGCATTGTAACCCAGTGAAAAAGGGGAAAAAACATATATATATATATATATATATATATATATATATATATATATATATATATATATATAATACAAGCTGAAAATATAGGCAATGATAACATTTTTTTTCTTAGTTAAAAAAAAAAAAAAAAAAAGCATTTTAATATTTCCTTGTTGGGAGGTGCATGTGACCAAAATTCGTATAGATTTTCATTAGGCACCCATCTTTTTACTGTTGTCAACTAATCTCTTCAATGTTTGGTTCCACTCTATGTTAGAACATTTCTGTGAATGCTATTCCGATCTAAGTGGTCCTATTCCGTGTCCCATGCTAGGAAGCATTACACCTGTTTTCATTTCAAATTCAAGAATACGACCGATACGATTGATTGGTTTGTGCGCCTCAAGGAGTTTCGCCCGAAGAGTGACTTTCAAGAGCATTCCTAAAACGAACCAGCCGCGAAGAAAAATAAAAGAAAGGGTCGCAGGTCTTAGAAGCAAGGCTATGGGTTCAACTCTCGGGGTTTAAGCGGAAATTCCCAACTTAATCTTTTCCGGGGCTTTCATCAATCACTTTTGAGATGGCTTTGAAGGCTAAAAGTAAATGGTAAATGGCAGAGTAAATGGTGCTTGGTGTCGCTGTTAGAGAGGAGACATTCTCTAGTTTTTATCCCTTTTATTGCATTATATTCGGATATTATGGAAAATCGGAACTTCATGAAAACAAGTGGTAGTTTTTTACATGTGAGGAACAAACTCAAATCATAGAAAATAAATATAAACTCTAGGATTGTGGTAGAAGATCTAGTACAATTAGTAGCTCCAACCCTAGATGCATGCAAAGTGATAATGAACACATATTAATGACCAATGTGTGTTTATATATAGCCTTAGATGTATTATGCATCTAATGCTTTGAAGTGTCTTATAAATGATTGAGATAGACAGCCTTAAGAAATGACCAAGTTGCCTCTAGGAAGGTACATAGAGTTAATAAATTGGTCAATGAGAAAATTTTCTTGGTAAACAATTAAGAACATTGAACAATATCATTTTTAGCATATGAGAAAGAGGCGACTTCAAATACTGTGATTCCTTTTCACCCCTACCTAGTGTTTGGGCTACAACTTATCTGATACAACTCCAAATACTATGACTCTTTTTGTACCGTAAATCAGACTTAAAGAGCTTTATTTCATGAAGAAACACCTTTGTCTGATTTCCTACATAAATTCTCTTTAATTGGACCCAAATATGGTTGATATGCATAATCTAAAACGCTTAAGGTTTCAATGGGTTACCCAAAACATGTTTATGGTTCGAGATCTTTATGCTTTCAAAGTGTGTGACTCAACCACAATACTATGCATGAATGTCATATCATTTTCTCCTCTCCCTTTCGAATTATGCCATGTTGATGGGATCTTCTATGCCTCATGTCAAGAGTTTGGTTCAACCTCCACGTGGTCCGTAAGGATGGACTACAACTTGCTAGCCGTGTATATACTAGTGGATTATTATCTTTCAAAATGTCATTTTGGTTATGTGTATTTTAAATTTTAATACAAATTGTATATAAATTGTTTTAAATTTCACATTTTAATTTTACTAAACCTTTTTTTTTTTTTTTTTTGTAAATAATTATACTGACCCTTTACCTAAAAGGAGATACTACACCATATCTACCATGTGGTGTTTACCAAAGTAAAAAAGAAAAAAAAGGTCTACCATGTGATAAGTTCGATAAGTTTTGTTCACGGTGTCCACTTAAGTTGGATCTAAATTATTGACTGTCCACTTAAATCCAAAATTCACTTTTTTAAAAATTTCAAGTTAACAACAGTTAACTATTGTGTTAACTTTAAAATTGAAATGACTATTTTACCCATCCGATGAGGAAAATATAAGTTTTTATTTTATTTTATTTTTTTAATTTATAAAAAAAGAACTCTCTATTCACACGATTTCATCTTGCTTTCCTTCCACTACACTTCAGTTGTTGGGTTTGCTGTTTAATATCCTTGTAATTAAACATGTAACCTTCTAGTAAATTAATTTTCTTTGCAACAGTTCAATTTGGTTTGTAACAAAGAACGAATTGCACTTTCTCAGCTAAGTTGTTCATAATTGCTAATTGAGCAATCGCTGAGTGTTCGATCCGAAATGGTTTCAGCTTTCCTCAGCAATGACAGTAATCAGCCACCTTTCCGTAGTCTTCTCCGTTTATCAATATCGTCTCCCAAATTATATTTAGTGCCTTATACAACCATATATGCTAAATTCCATCTTCTGACAGAAAAGAACTGGCTCAGTTGTTACAGTTTCTTTGTTTTATTTTTCTTGTAGATTTGCTCCTTTCCAGCAAAGAGAGTGGGGGTGGTTGGATTGGCCTGATGATCCTTTGTTTGGCATTGATTGGCGCTACTAGGCCTTATTGGTGTTGTTCCCTAATTTCTTTTGGCTAAAGCATTGTTCCTAATAGACCCTGACTGATCTTGTTTGTTGTTTATTGGCCTAGTTTGTCCCTAATTAATCATGTTTGGCCCTGATTCCTTATTTATCTTTGATTTTTTCCCCTTGAAAAATTAAAGAAAAATGTACCCAAATGGAGGAATCCCTCCATTGATCTAAGATTGAGCTAACTGAAAAGTCACGATAATCAGTTATTATGTCATTGTTAAATTCCAGTAAACCCAAAGCTTGGACATCAATTGTTGAAGCCACTGTGGAAAATGGATGCTTATTCAGCGGCTGGATGTTAAAGTTGCCACGTCTCCCACTTCACTCCCTCGACTGAAGGATGTTAAGATGAAAATCAGGGGCATACCCTGCCTATACTTCTTTTGGATGGTTCACTAGATCTAGAGGACTGCAATAGGGCTGTCCCCTAGGCCCATATCTCTTTGTTCTAATAATGGAAATACTAGCCAGAATTCTTAATGAATATAGACACTTAGTCATTTCAAAGGAATCATGATTTCTAGGGCTGCTCCGGAAATCTGACACTTATTTTTTGCCGATGAAATCTTTGTCTTTTACTGTGCCGAAATGAAGGATGTGCTAACAATCAAAGCAGCACTTGAACTCTTCTTTGAGTTAACAGGACAAGAAAACAACTTTCAGAAAAGTGGGGTTTTTCTATGTAAAAATGTAGATCAATAGGGGAAAACAAAGAACAAAAAAAGAACCCAAATCTTGTCGATTATGGATATCTCAGTGATGCGTCCAAAATTTGCTCAGCCCTTAGATCTCCTGAGAGTGACCTGTAAAATAAAGTGTCAGATGTGGCCCGACAGCTGGGATCGGGAGTCCACCTCCGAAGGCTAAGTCAGTTGATGAACTTAATCACAAACGGCTCTGCTAGAGCACAGAGCTAAGGAATGAATAACAAGAATACGATTCAAATAGTAAGCATCTGAGTGTTTTTGTCCGTCCCTACCTTGTGGGTAGGTGATGTCTTATATAGAGTGTACCTTCGAATCTCCTTCGTTGGATATATTTGAGCCTTCTTCGGGTAATCGTTGGATCTTAACTGTTAGATCCATTGAGTGAAGACTTCTACTAGTTTGGAATAGTAGATGACTCCTAGGATAACCCGAATGTTATCTGATGGTTATCCATATGATAGCGGTGATGGACAGCCACCGAATTCTGCTAGCCGTCATTAGGTTGATTAACCTACTCCGAAAGTATTGGATTAGGGCGTGCTTGTGACTAAGTAAGTTTTCTTCCTCAGCAAGCTATCTCATGGACCCAGCTTGTGAAACCCGGCCCTAACCTTAAACCGGATACTCTTTTGTGTATAGGTCCGAAGACCCGAAGTAGAAGTGAAAGTCAACTATGGGCCATATTAGTAGAAGACATAGTGTTCGACTCCGAACCTATGGAGATTGAAGATGATGCTCCTTACTTGAAGACAGTGTTGGATATAGAAAATAGACTACGCCTTGATGAAGAGAAGATTGGTTGATGACCATAGAGCTTGGTGGGATATGATTTAAAGCCATTTTTCCATGCTAGGTAAGTTATAGAATATGTGTTTAAAGTTTCGTTTGATTCCGAGTAGTGGAAGGCCCTCAAATCCCTGACTTTGGCTTTGCTGTCTACCTGGGTCGATTGCTTGGGTCGATTGGGCTAGGCTACCCAGCCAATCGACCCAAAGATGCTGAACTCGAGCATAATCTTTTGTTTAGGTTATATTGCTATATATACCCCATGACTTCGTGATTTTAGTATCCCTAGCTTCCAAAACACTTAGAGAACGAAGGGAACTCATCTCCAAGCCTCCAAAAGTGTAGAAGAAGACCTAATCTTGCAAACTTGCTAGTTCTCTCTCTCTTGTTCTTCAATCAAAGGTTAGTATTCAATCTTTTGTGTTCTTGATTCATTCTTTCCAAGATCACTCTCATCTCTGAATTGAGATTATGATGAAGATGCTGCAACCTTGTAGTCATATCTTTACAATCTCTTTTCATTCTCTTATGCCATGATCATCTTATTCATTCTTAATATAATTCTTATGATTTCTTCTTAAACTATGATCATATTCTTATTTTGATTTATTCTAGCATTGTAGATGCCTCTCCATGATTATTCATACCTCTGATTTACTGTGTTCTTGTACTAGAATGAGATCTTATCATCTCTAGTTCATCTCTTTCATTCATAGCATGTTTTCAATGAAAACCATGATTTTTACCAAAATAGAAACTATGATTTCAAATTAGTAAGTAATGGTTTTAATTGTTGTTTGATGTCTAAAATATGATTTTTAGTCTTAGACTACTGTGTTAGACATTCTCTCCAAGTTTTGTAGCATTCCGGATTGTATAGCATAGGTTTCGGATCAAGATTCTATTTTTTAATTCGGATTTGCTCTTGGGCAAACTGCCTAGGTCGACTGACTCAGTCAACCCAGCCAATCAACCCGCAATGACAAAATTGGATTTCTTCGTTTGTTTCGATTCGATTGATGCTCATTCTTTTAGGACTACTTCCTAATGACTATATGATGTTATTCTAGGGTTTGTTTGCTAACTTTGGATTCATCCTCTTGTCCATCCGAAATATATTTGAATCTATTTAAGGTAAGGACAGTTGTTACCATATTAACATAGATTGCATAGATTTAATTTCTAATTTGGGAACTACTTAGATTCGCTACTGTTATGTTAGTTTCTATTATGATATGAATGTTGTAAGTACAGTAGGATCTTATTTCCTTATTTACTTTATGTACTTGGATCATGTATGAATATTTATTCATGTATGTTGCTCATTATTTCAATATTGTCTTATTATACTCTTTCATATGATGAGATATTTGTCGTGGATGATATGACTGAATTATGATTGTGATTGATTAGGTATGATTTGGGATTGGGGAATGTCCTTTTGACATTTCTGTCCTTGGACATCATTGGGAGTAGTATGGGATATTTCCAATCTTGTCCTTTGACACTTTTCCGGATTATTGGTTTTCATACCTAGGACTTGTCTAGCAGTGTTTGGCTAGGATATTCCCTGTTATATCAGACCCAATTCGGAAGGGTATTGAGACTGAACGACCCGTGGTAGCAATGGGGATTTATGGGCGTTCAAGACCGGTAACCAACCCGTGAGGGGACATGAATCACATTGTGGGGGCCATTTATGGGTAGAGTTGCATACGGATAGACTTGGGCTCATGGGCGTTCAAGACCTATAACCAACTCGTGAGAGGATATGAGAGCTTCCCGTTTACTATATGTGGATGACCTATAGGGTTGATGAGTCCGTATTTGAGAGAGTCGGATACGCTGACTCTAGTGTGAAGGATACCGGAAAGGATCCCGAGAGGGGAGGAATGGACGTATCTGGATCTGAGTTGATGTAACTAAGTAGATGACTTGCATTTGGCTAGGCTTTACCCTAACATGCACCAGTACTTAGACCAAATGGTGATGTGAGAGAGAGGTGACTTAACCCCAGCCATGGATTGTCCAAGAGGGATGAAGGACCCTTTGCCAACCAAGGATGAGTGAATTGAGACCTACCCAAAGAAGTATGGTGTTATGACTTAAAGCATGTCTTCCTATAGAGACCAGCATACATAGAGTTAGATTCATACATGCATTGTCTGTCTCATATCATATCACATTATGCTTTGCTTATGTTATCATGTTATTTATGCTATTATGGAATTACTTGCCTTACTGGGTTTCTTTTGAAACTCACTTCTTTTGTACAACATATTTTGTTAGATTATTCTGTAGGCATTGATGACTATGAAGGCCAATATGAAGAAGCGTACAATGCGCAAGGTGTTGGCAACTATGAAGATTACGTTGAGGATTCCTCGAGTGGTCTCACTTGTTACCAAGATTAGCCCTACTGTGGAGTGGGAGCATCTGAGCGTGATTGATGAAGTCTATGTTTATGAAGACATTCTTTACAAAGTAGAATAGACTCTAGCTTAGTTTAATTATTTCTTCTTATCTTAGAACCAGTGTATTTTCCTTTGACTTTCGATCTACATTCCGCTGTACTCGTGGAGTGAGATTTCGCCTCACTCTATATTTGATTTTATATATCTATTGGTATCGTTTCCGCACTCTGATGATTTTCTTGTTACTTTACTTTGATTCATTTAAATCATATTGTTAACCTTGATTTAGTCTTGTTCTTGATTATATTATTGTCAATGTGGGAGGTTGATTTACTCGATATTGGATCTTGTGGACTGTGGATCACACACTCGGGTATGCCAGATAGGGTACCGGTTGGGTGGATGTGACAGAGTGGTCTCAAAGCCAAGTTTTCAAGTAAAATCCTAACCACAGAAACAATGATAGAACATTCCTGAGTCATAAATCCATAAATGACTCAAATATTCTTAGAATTGAATAATAGAACACTTGAATTTGAAACTTAAAAGTGAAGTATAATGTACTTGAATAATACACAATAAGTCTGATTTAACAAACATCACATAATGCAATAAAAGAAAATGCATAATACACAATAAGACGGTGAAACAAAAGTGAACTTCATTAATTCTAGGAAAGTTCTACAACAAGTTATATTTGAGAAACATAAAAGGAAATCCTAGTACAATCTATCTAGACTATTGTCTCTACTCTCTCAGTACTCTAACATCCTCTACAACCTGAGTCAACTGTGACTCCATCCTCTCGTGCCTCGAGTCTATCCTCTCTAGGATGGAAGTCATAGAGCGCATCTGTGCACACAGCTCTGCAATCTCCGGAACTGTGAGTGAAGGACCTCCGATCTCAAAATGTGATGATGTGGGAATCTCCTGATGACCCTAATCTGCCTCACACATCTCAATGTCATCTCCTACCTGGTCATTTGTATCTGGACCAGCATCGTAGTCACCACCATCCGACTCATTATCCTCATCATTTGTCTCAACACCATCCTCATCATCTAACCTCTCAGTCTGAGTAATGTGCATCTGATGAATAGTCCTCGTCCCGATGTCATAGCCTAGCAATTGTGTCTGCATCAATGTATCCTCCAGCCTCACTCCAAATGCCGGAAGATAAGTGTGAGTAGATGTCCAAAGCAAAGGTTCCGTATGCTTGAAGATGTCACAACCTCTAGCATGACGTCCTGGATGATGAATGAAAGATCAATCTCGAAACCCCAGTATGTGCAGTAAATAAGTAGAGCATCCATCACTAATACTCTCTCGTGATGCCCTGCCTTCGGGATGATGTTGTGACTCACAATGCGACCGATGATTCTAGCCGAATCTGTCATTTGTGCACTAGTCCGTGGTGTATAGCACCCATCATCTTTACAAAGTGTGATGCAAATCTCATGCAGCTCGTGTGGTAGTAGATAAGCATCTATCTTTGCCCCAGTCGGTATCCATACACACTCATGAGGCATCGCTCAAAGAAGACCTCATACAAGTACTCTCCTCGAATGACTACATCTCGTGGCTCCAAAAGTGGAACCTGACCTCTGCCTCTGCCTCAGCCTCTCCTCCCACCCATATGTTGTCTGCGAGGAGGCATGATATTTGTATAGCTGTAAAGAAGTCAAAAAGAGACTTGACGTTAGTAGAATTACAAAATTCAGCATGAAGGGTATTTTCGTAATATTTCGATTTTGGCAAAATTTCAAATTGAACATACTAGCATGTGCACCATACTTAGAATAGTGTATTAACATGTTTTATTTGAGAAAAACATTTCATTTGGTGGTTTAAAGGACAAAATTCAGCAAGCATAGAAAGGGGGAAAATTTACCAATTTAGGTCAAAATGCGATTTTTGAAGTTTGGATTTGGCTCAATCAATTTACATACACATGTTCATCATATCATTGCAAGTATGTAGGAAGTGATTTGAAGTCGAAACTCCTTGTGGTTTGAAAATGAGAGAGGATTTTCAAAATAGGGTTTCCGGTTGAGAAATCGTTAACAAGAGACCATGAAATCGATAGCAAGCGTTGTAAAGACATGGCATTGTGTTAAGATCACCTAGAACACGTTCCTATATGTTCCTAGACATGATTCCTAGCATTTATAACAAGTAAATCATGATATTTGGAAGAATGCATATCAGTTTGAAGTTGTTAAGCAAGGAAAAGAAGGAAATTTACCTTAGATGATGTTGCAAGAATGTTGGAGACTTGTTGTTGATGCTAAATGGCCTAGAATGACTCTTGATGACCTTAGAAAACCTTGCCTTAGAGCACTCCCATGAAGTCTTGTGTTTTGGAATGAGTATGAAATGAAAAATGTGATTTTTAAGGTGTTTTTCGCGCATTGTATGCGTGGGTCGACTGGATCACTCGACCCAGCCAATCGACCGAAAGAGTAAATTTTTGGAACCTTGGATAAATTTGGGGATTTTGATATATGGTTCATGAATGACTATTTGATGATTAAAGTGATGATTTTAAGCCTTATTTGGATATGCTAAGACTATGGATGAGTGATTATTGATGGTATATTGGAATTTCGGTGTTTTTTACTTGTTTTGAATTTTGCAGAATAATTGTATTAACGAATCGCAATATTGGTTCTAATAGTACTGGAAATGAGGAAGAAGTGTTTCATGAAGATACTCCTAATGGTAGCACTGGTCAGCACACTCATGTGAATGGTGATAATACGACCGGTATACCTCATGCTCTGGAAGTGAATAATTTTTGTGATATTGCCAATTTCATGGGCAGCCGGATAGTGATAAGAAAACCCTAACTGCTCTTTGGCGTGACTTCACGAAGTTAGTCAACCAGAGAAAAGTAGAAGAAAAAGCTAAGACTTCTTCTGCCCTTCCTGAGTCTAGACCATTTATGACTCCTAAGGTGACTGCTGAGTCCTTTGGGCAGTCAAGACAACCTACCAAGTCCAGCGGTGGACCTGATTCTGTTGCTTCCTCCTATAATGAGGAAAATCTTCCTTGTGCCGTCCAGGGTTTTGACTTTCCTTCTTCGTACCATCTTAGGGCTCCCAATTCTGATGAGAGAGTTGATTCGACCCTTTCGGGCAAATTTTCCCTATATATAGATCCTCTGGAAAGCGGAGTTCGCTTTCCCTTCTTCAATCCTTTGTTTGCAGCCATTCTGAATCATTGGGACATTTGTCCCGGAATGTTTCTTCCTAATAGCTGGCATCTCATTGTCGGCTTCTTGGGATTATGCTTTGAACTTGGCATCACACCTTCTCTTCCTCTTTTCGTACATTTTCATGTTCTTTCTATTTCCCACCCTCCTAGTTGGGTTGTGCTTTCTAAGCGCAACAAAGTTGAACTTGACTAGACGGGCAGCATTCTTGCCAAAGGAGCTTGCCCCTCCAATCATAAAGGATGGCGCAAGTGGTATTTTTTTCTGTTGAGCGCCTCAATCAGATCTTAACTTCTTGACCGTCTGGAAGCAGTACACTTCGTACTCTGAGGGTAACTGGGTCCTTCCATTATCCAAAGAAGACAGAACGGCCATCAGGAAGATCAAGTCAATTCCATGGTATCAAGAGATACATGGATACGAGATGGAATACAACTCCATCCTTCAATACTGGGGGTTGGCTCAGCGTGAGCTTTCTAACTGCCACGTTTCACTTTCTTGAAAATACTGTGAATTTTTTCAACTTTGACTTTCGTCTTTCTTTGTAGTGCCTCCAAGAATGAATCCGAGAGTCTTCGGGTGAAGGCTGCCAGAGCTGTTGTGACTGCTGAACAACAGTCTCCCCAAGCCTTGACTGCAGAACAGGTAGCTTCTGCACCACCTCCAGTCCCTTCTTACAAGGGTATCAGGAACCTTAAGCCAGTGGTTGAGGCTTCGGGGAGAGGGAAAAAACCAACGGTGGAAGAGGTAGACCTCCCCTCTCCCATTCGAACTAAAAGGAAGCACGACTCAGCTAATGCTTCCTCTTCGAAGAAATCCAAGAAGAATAAAGACTCTGAGGAGATCTTCATGCCTCAATGGACGCTGACGCAGACAAATCGGGCAGCACAGGATCCTGAAGGCTGTTGAATGGAGCTCTCTCGGTCTTTTGTTTGCCGATCATCAAGCCTTTGAAGCCCTGGAGGATGACGTTCTCATTCGTCATTCCACAAGGTATTATTTTTCTTGATCTTTTGCTAATTGCTTTATAATCTCTCATGAGATTTTCTAATAATCTTCCGGTCATTCTAGGGATGCTATGTTGAGCTTTTATCAACACATGGAGGCATTGAGCCGAGTTGGTTGCAATGGCTCCTTGCTGCAGACTTGTGAAGAGAATTTGGCGAAGGCCAATTCTGAGGTGGACCGGCTGAAGAAAGCAGCCAAAGAGTTGAAGGAGAAGCACAATTAGGAGATGAATTCCTTGAAGAAGGAACTTGACTCGTCAATTACTCGTGCTATTGCTGCTGAAAGTGAGGCCAAGTCTTTGGATAATGAATGCCTGTTGAAGATGGCAGTTCCCAGCAAACCCGAACATATTAAACCAAATCTTTGGAGGGACTACATTCGAAAGTATCTAAACAACGTCCCCTTTACTAAATTGTTGGGCTCCTTCAACCTTCAAGCTTACCAAGCGGGGCAAAATGACGTCTGGGAAAAGATCCTTGAATCTAACCCTTCCTTCGACACCACTCCCTTTTGAGAGGTGTGTCACAAGGAAATCTTCGGGATGCTTAAGTTGTCTTTCCCTGACTGGGTTTTGGAAGAGGAGGATCCCATTCCAGTGGACCCCAAATATTGAGGAGTACCTTGCTGATTCGCCACCCCTTCCTGAAGAACCTCCATAGCCTGCTTCGGAGAAAGATCCTGATAAAGACTCCACGGCTGATAGTGAGGAAGAATCATAGGGAACCATCTCTTTTTTGTGTGTGTAAGGGTTGGCCCTCTACAGTCTTAATGACATAGAAATCAATCTTCTTTTTCTCGAACTCTTCCAATAGTTGCCTTAATACTTCCTCATCTCATATTGTCAAAAAATTGTCTTAAGAACAATATGTGAATGATATAAGTTATCATGTAGATTAACTTGTACCTTAATAGGAGATAACATTCGAGATATCATGAAGTTGCGTTCGGGAGAGACGTGTTCGGCCTCTGAGCTTTTTGTGCCAGCTGAACTTTTATCTCCCAACTACTCCTTCATTTATGACGAAGTCCAAACGTTTCCTTTGTATTTGTATACCAACTGCCTTTCCCAAGGAATTGGAAATACTCTATTATTTAATGCTGGTGCGACGGTTGGTATTTGGCAGTATCCTCGTATCAAGTGCATATTGTTCCAAGGGGAAACTTTGTTTAACCTTCGAATTTCGAATTTGAAGCGCCATTATCCCCTAACCGTTGATCCTGTGTTTTTAGGAATTCGAAACGTCCCTTCGATCCTGTCCCTTGATTATCTTGGGCTTTCAACCATCGCATCTCTCTTTGAGGCTATTTAAGCTCCTTAAGGGTACTTCATCCTTATCTCGCTATCTGCAAGTTATTTATGTCTGATAGATTTGCAAAACGACATTCGGTCTTCCTTTGTTGTATCCGTACTCTTGTCCTCCAACAATATCTTTGATTAGAATCTAAACCAGAAAGTCTTCTGCTCTGTCTATGTCATGAATCTCTTCTTCTCCCTGAGTAATCTCCACAATATTCATACTTGGGGTTTACTTATTACGGAAGATCTGAGTGGTTCATGTTCAACAGAGATCTAGTGTAACAACCCACGTAATTCTAACCCGAGATCCGTATTGTAGGTCTGAGAACCCGAAGGTCTAGTCAGGTAAGTTTGTGGAGTGTTCGGATAGAAGTCCATGATCCATACCTTGAACCCATGGATCTGGATCCTTTGTCTGAAGAGCCTGCCTTGCTTGGTAGTTGGTCTTCTGAAAGGCAAGTGTTGTCTTGAGACGTTCGGAATGAAGGTAAGATCTCCCCCATCTCTTCTTTAGGGCTAGGTTGTACTTGGATATCAACCCCCTAGCAAAAGCACCCTTGTATGGCAAATTACATGGGGGAAGTTGCTAGTGGCGGTTGATTAAACCAAGCGACTGCCCGGTCTGTGTTCGGGGTTTTGCCCTATTTTGCCCCCTGACTTCTATAAAAGGTAACCCTCATCCAACTTACGAATATTTTATTCATGGTTATCGTTTTTGGAGGTTAGACGGCTGCCGGGAAGTGCTAAAGCGGATCTAAAGTGCTAGCAATGATCTGGAGATTAGCACTTCCCTTTTCTGGTGTTCTGAAGTGAGGTAATGGATTCACCCTTCATCCTTTATCTCCTTTGTCTTTAAATTCCGTGCTAACCCATCCCTTCATCATTGTGGTTACCCTTTTGATTCAATTGTGGCTCTCTTTCCAATCTACTTGAGGTGATTCATCCAAAAACGAAACCGTGCTTTCGTGAAAAGGATAATCCAGTCAAGGGGAGAGTTCTGGGTAATCCAATGATGGCAATTGCTAGGTTTCCTTCACCCTTTGGCTTTAGGAGTGTTAGATTCGAGATTTAGGTCATGATCACTCGAAATCCGGATTGAAAATGAGTGATCAGAAGCCTAAGTTTCGGATTGAAACTCTCTGTTTTTGGGGCAGTCACTAGTGGCGGTCGCTCAACCTAAGTGACCGGCACGAGCGACCGGCTGGTAAACAGTGACAAAAAGACTTTTGGTTTTGATCCACCTTGATTCAATTAACTTATATATTATTGTAACCCTGTGTTTAGGTATACTCTGTTTGAAAAGAATGTCTTGTAATAGTTTACGGATCTCTTTTTACGGACAGTTTACTTATATGCAGGTAAGGACATTCAATTCTATCTTATGAATGGACTTGAACATGCTAGTCCAGTGTCTGTTAGCATTAGCCTTTCTTTATATATGCTGCCGTAGTCATGTCTAATATATTAATCTTGTTATATTACTGTCATTTGTCTTGTTTACATATATACTTTGTTGGTTATGATTGTAATATACTGATGATACATAGTGTGATGTTCTGATGGATGAGGTATTCCTTTGGGATATCTTAGCTTGGGATATCAGAAGGCTGTTGAATGGGACACATGCCTGCTGATGTCTCCAGCACTGTCATGATTGTTTGATGACATTCTTAGGTAGAGTCTAGAATTGCATGGCTAGGTACCCCACATGCTACTACCCTTTTGGTAGGGGGATTGAAACCGAATGACCCGTGATGACAGTGATGTGACGTTGGTATACTGTTATTCATATAAATGGTAAGGTTGCATATGTTAGGGTTGGGCTCATGGACGTCCAAGGAACGGACCGGGAGTCGTGAGGAGTCATGAGAGCTTCCACCCCAATAATATGTGGATGACCATAGGGTTAAGGAGTGGAGTCCAACAGCGGTAGCCAGTCCGTGAGGATTCTCATTCCTAGGTTGCGAAGGATACTGAACTGAGTTGGTTGGTGCCACAGGGGATATATTTGGACTTCATGTAGACATGTTACCTGTATGACCTTGCATTGGATTAGAAACCCCGACATGCGCCAGTACTCATTACCAATGGTCGTGGTGAGAGAGTGTTGACTTAACCCCAGCCATGGTTTGAGAGCCAGGTGTGGACTTTCCCTTTTTGCCAAGGATCCCTACAGAGGTAACCAGTCCTTGCCGGATCAGAGTGACTAGACTTACCCAGAGGAGAGCTGGTGTATATCTTAAAGCATGTCAGCTGTTAGAGACTTACATAGTTAGAAATCATAGTATCATTCATACCTTGCACTCATTCAAATCATTTATGCATTTATGCTTTGTTGGATAATTGATGGGATTTTTAATTGTTCTTACTGAGTTCTCTAGAACTCACTCCTTTATTTTGTATATGTTTATTAGTCTGCACAGATGAAGGAATTGTACCGGAAGATGGACTGGTTTCCTATGAAGTAACCATCCTGTATGAAGAGGATGTGGCACCGGCAATGGGAAATGGAGATAGCCTGTGCGGGAGCTCATGCGGGTGCATGGAGTGCGCTTATCGTACCTATTGATGGTCAAAGACGAAAAATGGTTAGATAGTTCACTCAGCGAATGGAGAGGAACTAGAGGACACCCTATCTTGAAATTCATGAAAAACATTATTTAGCCTTAGAAAAGGAAACTGGAAAGAAACTAATATAATTCTTTTGATTGCTTCCGTTGAACTCATATTCGTTTTATTCATTATTCTTTCTTTTATTATTTTTATTGGAGTATTTGGACTCCTGTAATTCGTTAATTCATTTATTGGACATTTATTGCTCTTGATTGTCTATATATGTATTTATTATTGTTGATAGATTAAAACCGTGGATCTTGTGACGGATCACTCCCACGGGTTGTCGGGCGGGTAACCGAGATTGGCGGGTGGGGTGTGTCAGAGTGGTATCAGAGCCATGGTTTTACGAAGTCAATAATATTGGATACAAGTGTTAGATGAGCAATCTGAGTATAGACCCAGAAGTGACTCAAAAGAACTAGAGTGAATAATAGAACATCTTTCGTTAGAAACAAACTAAGATAGTAAGTGAATCTTTCTTTTGCATAACTTACTATAAGTCAAGTGAAATATATTCTCACATTTTAATTATCAAGAAAGTGCATAAGAGACAATAATACAAATGCAACAAACATAACTGTACTTCATTAATGAGTTAATGCTTTACATAATTTGGAGCGTACTCTATGCTTTACAGAAACTACAATAAACATATCTAAACCCTAAAGTCAATATTGAATCAAAATGGATCAAGGTCTAAGTCTACTACTGTTGTGGTGGAGGTGGTGGTGCTAGTCTCATATGGCGGAGCATGTCAAGGCACTTTGCTATCTGGCCCCTCATCTCTACCTACCCTTGCTTGGACTGGTCCATCCGAGTGAACAGACCTCTAGCCCAAGGTGGTGCGACCTCTGAAGTATCCTGAGCCTTAGATGTGCCTCCTGTCTCGAACTAAGAAGGTGGTGCCGAGTCTGCATGATCATCATCATCAGCCTCTACATCCATGTCCTCCGGCTCGGCTGGCATCTTTGGTGAGTTTGGTCCACCCAGTAAGTGCATCTGAGCGACCAATCTGTGACCTATCGTGCCGCCATGCCCAACCAAAATAGCCTCCTCTCCCTCTAGGTCGACCCCGAAGTGCTCGAAGATCCGTGTCAGAAGTCGCCCGTATCCAAGGTTCGCTCCCCTCGGATAAGCCACTCAATAGATCATGGCATTCTGGATTATGTAAGCCAAGTCTATCTGGTAGCGTGTGTACACAGAGAACATCATCATAGCCTGCATGAGTGAAATCTCACTCTGATGACCTGCCTTAGGCAGCAGGTTCCGTGCTATGATCCATGAGATGATCCTGCATGAGGGAAGTAGCTCGGTCACTAACTCTACCCCGCTGCACTCCTACATGGAAATGCCCGAGTAGATGAGAGCTCTCTCCTCCCAGTGGATGACATCATTTGACTCAGCCCCCGGCTCGAACCATCTCTTGTGGCTATGGATGTATGGCACCTCTAGGATGTGAACCAGCTCCTCTATGGTGAAGCGAATGTTTGTAGTCTTCACCCGACTCTCTATCACCAGCCTAGTGTCATGCTCTCCATCCCTCTCTCTGTGGAAGGTCAGGTTGCTGTAGAATAACCTGACTAGCTTTGGATAGGCATCCTCGTTCAAGAACAAGGTACCTTTCCAGCCCACAACCTCAAATCTACTCTCGATCTAGAACTGCTGAACCTCTGAAGTAACTACCGGTCGACCATACTCGATCGAGCGCTGACTGAAGTGGCCGAAGTACATCTCCTATGCCTCCGGTGATCTGAAGTAGTCTGGATGGACGGGGTCATGTGCGTCACCCACACCTGGACCATAACATCGGCCGCACATGGGTACTCTTCTAGCGGGCAGCCATCTAGTGAGAAAGTCTGTTTTTAGGCAAAAAAGATGCAAAATGAGAGTCATGAGAAGTCCAGTAATTACCTGTTAGTGTAAAAATGCATAGTGAACAGTAGATCTATGCCTAGACATGTTATGGGAAGTAAAAGAAACATTTTGCATCAAAGAAAACCTAGAAATAGTTGCACATTGTAGTTTCTTACATGCAAACCATGGAAACGAAGGGTTTTGTGAGAAGATTACCTGTGTAGCGTGTAGATGTCGCGTGGGAAGTAGATCCAAAGCCAACGGAGTCTCCAAAATGTTTTCCTAACCCTTAGCATGAAATCCCTAGAGCCCTAGTATTGTTCTGAAGTACCAGAAGAAGTTTGAAGAATTGTTTTACTTTGCCCCCTCTGCTTTCAAAGGTGATCGTGAGAAGGCAAAGAAATTCTTCAAGGGTTTGAGGCCGTCCCTGAAGACTTACCTGGCGATTCATCCGATTGTGGATTATGCTGAGATGGTACAGAATGTGAAGAAGGTAGAAGATATTGAGAGAGAGAATTATCTGCTTCAGCATTCTGTTGCGAACAGGAATCATTTGGTTGACCATAACCGGAGATTCTCTAGGCCTAATCCTTATTCTGCCCCTTCATTTCAGCCTAGAGGAGCTAGTTCCAGTTTTAGCTCTGCCTCGAGCTATGGTTCTAGCAGTGCACCGGTGCGTCCTGTTGTAGGTAGTCAGGATACTGGATTGATCTATGCTAACCCTCGTCTAGTGGTTAATAACTAGAGACCTGCATATCCTTCTTCAGCAGCTCCTGTGGGTAGTAGGGATTTGATCTGCTTTAACTGTGGGAAGCCGGGTCATTATTCTCGTAACTACACTCAAAAGCCGAATTCTCAAGTGTCAGCTTTGAAGCTTGCTTCAAATGTTCCCTCTGGGAAAGTGTTCAGTGTTGTTGGTTCAGAATCTGAGACAGATCATGATGTTGTGACAGGTATTATTTCAGTTATCATCTACCTCTGCTTTCGTATTATTTGATACTGGTGCATCTCATTCATTCATAGCATCTTCTTTTGTGAGTCGTATTCCTGTTACACTTGAGAAGTTGGAAAGAGGACTAGTTATTAGTACTCCTACCAGATCTGTTGTTAGATTAGATGAAGTGGTTGAATCTTGTTCAGTTGTTATTGCTGGTAGAACCCTAGAAGCCCATTTGATCAAGTTGGATATGTCTGATTTTGATGTGATACTTGGAATGGATTGGTTATCTAAGTATGGTGCAGTTATCCTTTGTTCTGAAAGGAAGGTACTATTTCATCCTAAGGATGATAGTCCGTTTGAGTATCAAGGTAGTCAAGAGAAGTTGAGCAAGAAGATAGTGGCTGCGTCTTTGAAAGTCAGGCAGTGGACTAAAAATGTTGGACTTCTTTCCTCTTCTGTGGATGTCTCGGAAGGTGTGAAACAATTCTTTGATATTGAAGTTGTCAGGGACTTTCCTGATGTTTTCCCTGATGATTTGTCTGGTTTGCCTCCAGAGAGGGAGTTAGAGTTTTCAATTGATCTAATTCCTGGAGCAGCCCCTGTGTCGAAAGCTCCGTATTGGATGGCTCCGATTGAGTTAAAGGAACTTCAGACTCAGTTAAGTGATTTGTCAAGCAAAGGGTTTATCCAACCCAGTGTTTCGCCTTGGGGAGCCCCGGTTTTGTTTGTGAAGAAGAAGGACGGTAGTATGCGAATGTGCATAAACTATTGGGAATTGAACAAGTTGACGATTAAAAATAAATATCCTCTTCCTAGGATCGATGACTTTTTTGATCAGTTGAAAGGTGCCTCTGTGTTCTCGAAGATAGATCTGAGATCTGGGTATCATCGGTTAAGAGTAAAGTCCAGTGATGTCTGCAGGACTGCATTTAGGACTAGATATGGGCATTATGAATCCCGAGTTATGCCTTTTGGTCTTACTAATGCTCCGGCAGCATTCATGGATCTGATGAACCGAGTATTTCAGGATGTCTTGGATAAGTTTATCATTGTATTTATTGATGACATTCTGATTTATTCGAAAAGCGAAGAAGAACATGCACAATAGAGTTTTGCTCTGCAGCGTTTGAGAGAGAAAAAGTTGTTTGCGAAGTTTAGTAAATGTGACTTTTGGTTACCTAAAGTTGTGTTCTTAGGTCACATTGTTTCTGCTGACGGTATCAAGGTTGACCCTGCAAAGGTTCAAGCTGTTGCCGATTGGGACTGACCTAAGTCAGTCACTGAGATTAAAAGTTTTCTTGGTATGGCGGGATATTATAGGTGCTTCATTGAGAATTTCTCTAGACTCTCAGCTCTTATGACGAAGCATACCAGAAAAGGAATCAAGTTTGAGTGGGATGAAGCTTGTGAAAAGAATTTCCAAGAACTCAAGAAAAGGTTGACTAACACTCCTGTGTTGACGATACCAAGATGACTCGGAGGTTTGACAGTGTATACCGATGCCTCTAAAGTTGGTTTGGGTTGCGTTTGGATGCAGCATGGGAAGGATGTAGCTTATGCTTCTAGGCAATTGAAGAACTACAAGCATAACTATCCTACTCATGACTTGGAATTGGCAACTGTGGTTTTTGCTCTGAAGATCTGGCTTCACCATCTTTATGGTGAAAATATATCGTGTCACGCCCTCCCAGCCGGTACCCTATCTGGCATACCCGAGAGTGTGATCCACAGCCCGAAGATCAGGTATCGAGTGATCAACCTCCCACATAAACAATAACATAATCATGAACAATCATAATAAAAGTGCGGAAGATAAACCATAGATCCAATAAAGAAAGAATGAATCATAAATGAATCAGAATAATAGATATAATCAGAGTGTCAAACAGATAAGTAAAGTGAGGCAAAAATCCCACTCTACAACCAGCGGAAAAGTAGCTCTAAAGAATAAACTAGACACAATCTAATCCCAGTAGCAAGTACATTGGGTAACTAAATTGTTCTCCACTTTATAGACAACATCCTTATAAGTGTAAATCTCATAAATGGCACAAGGACGCTTCCACTCACTGGTCGGACTAAGCATCGTACGGAGCATAACCACTCGCGGGATCTTCAGAGTAATTGTGGTAACCGCAATCACCTTCCTGGAGATATGCCTCTTCGCCTTGCGCTTCTTCATAGGAACCGTCATAGTACTCGGTACTGGGGGATAGTCTAACAAACATTGTACAATAAAGGAATGAGTTTCAAAGAAACTCGGTATGCGATTAAAAATCCATAATAACATAAATGGCGGGATTCCGAACAATCATAAATGCAATATGATATGAGACAAGCAATGAATGAATGAATCTAACTCTATGTATGCTGGTCTCTATTGCGGACATGCTTTAAGTCATAGCACCGTACTTCTTTAGGAAAGTCCACTCACATCCTCAACCATTTAAGATATCTTGGATTCTCTCACGGATCATTTCACCGGTCTTGAGCAGCCGATTGGTAATGGGTCCTTCATCCCTCAGGACAAACCTTGGCAGGGGGTTAAGTCAACACACTCTCTCACAACCATTTGGTATAAGTGCGGCGCATGTCGGGGTAAAACCTAGCCAAATGCAAGTCTTCTACTTAGTTACATCAAGTCGAGATCCGGATACTTCCATTCCTCGTCCCTGACGATCCTTTCGAGTATCCTTCACACTAGAGTCCTCATAGTCCCCGACTACGGACTCATCAACCCTATTGATCATCCACATATGGTAAACGGGAAGCTCTCACGTCCTCTCACGGGTTGGTTACCGGTCTTAAGCGCCCGTGAGCCCAAGTCTAACCATATGCAACCCTACCAATAAATGGCCCCCACAATGTGATTCCTGTCCTCTCACGGGTTGGTTACCGGTCTTGAGCGCCCATGAATCCCCATTGCTACCACGGGTCGTTCGGTCTCAATACCCCTCCGATTAGGGTCTGACATAACAGGACATCCTAGCCAAACACTACTAGACAATCCTACATATGTCATCCAACAGTTTAGGAAGGTGTCCAGAGGGCATCTCCGGAAACATCTCATAATATTCCCGTAGTAGTCCAAGGACAGAAGTGTCAAAAGGACACCTCTCCTTTCCAAACCATACTTAAGCATACACATGCATCAATTCATATCATCACATATATGGTAACTTCATATATGGAAAGAAATCAATAATTACAATCACTTGTATAACATTGGTAAGTAAATCATACATGAATCAATTCAATATGAATAAGTAATGCTACTGTAATCAAGGTTATGCAACAGTAGTATATCATTGTAAGAATCTAATTTAGGAATCATATCTATGATATTCAAATATAGAAACTAGATTCATGCTATCTATGTAATTAAGGAAATAACCATCCTTACCTTTTATAACTCGCAAAGGAATCCTAAGAAATCAAGTAAGATCTTGGCAAACTTGAGAAGAAGGTCCTAAACAAGTGTATACAACATATTAGGAAAGATCCCTAACAGAAAAGATACCAAAACATCCAACACGGACCAATTCGGGTTCTTGCTGTACTCATTGGTCGAGTGGCCCGGTCGACCAATCAGTCGACCAATGCAGACAGTAGCCTAAAAAAACACAGAGTTTTAAGATATGAAATCCGAATTTGGTGGTTCAAAAGGGTACTAATCAAGGGGTAAACTACATCAGCAGTATTCCAACATATAGGGTACCTCAAAACACCAATCAAATCAAGATATCAAGATCCAAATTAGGAAACAGAAAGTTACCATAATTAGATCAACCATGGATCTTGATGAATTCGAAATAGAAATCAAAGACAAGAACAATAGGAGGATGGATCATTGCTTCAGGTAATGGTATCATGAAAACATACTTAGATCTTCAATGAACAAGGCTTAGAAGCATAAATCTAAATAAGGAAATAAAACCTACCATATATGTAACTATCATGCTTCATGAAGAACACATAGTATGGTAGAAGAGAACAACTAGAAATTGATAGATTATGGATCATGGAAGGAAAACACAGTAATTAACTACTAACATGATCAATCATAGAAGATCCAAGGAGATCAGAATTCAAATCAGATGTTTATCAAGATTAGATCATGGTTTGATCATGATTCCTTCAAAAGCTTGCAATGATCATGGTTAAGATCATTGTTCTAGCCTCAAATCCTTAGGATGATCATGAGAACATGTTCAGAGATGTTTGCAACAGAGAATGCAGCATCTCTTCTACTGTCTCAACTCGAAAGGAAAGAAAAACAAAGATGGAGGAGAAGAAGAGAGAGTAGACATACCTTTTGATGCAAAAAGAAGAGTTTCGACGAAGATCCGTCAAGAAAACACCAAGGATGCAAGGGAGATGACTTGCAGAGGTCTTTGGTTCGTTCCAAAGAGTTTGGAGGCAGCAAATACGAAGTGGACTCGAGATTGGACTTAAATAGAGCAAGAAAAACCTAATTGCCAAAGACAGCACTCATTGGTCGAGTGGATTGGTCGATCGCCCCGATCGACCAATCAGGTCGACCAATGCTTGGCAACAAGACCAAAACAGGGAATTGAAGGCTCGAGATCAAATCCAATCCTAAAGGGGTTTTGCACACAAGTCAAGTGACTTACCTAATAGGTAGAAATGCCTTCAAACCAAGATAGAGAGCACTCCAAGTCCATCAACTAATCCGATCTTCATCAAGATTCAGTTTCCATAAATAGAACTTCATCATCAACTTTCATGGATTCAAAGCCAGACACCAAGTCCTCCACTGGGATGGCCCAAAGCTGGCTTCTTACTTTACTCCGGGTCATCGGACCTACAAATAACAAGGTTTCCGGGTCAAGGTTAGGGCTGGGTTTTACATTCTCCCCCCTTAAAGAAATTTCGTCCTCGAAATTGAAAGCGTACTGTGCTTCCAAAGAGGTAAGGAAACTTCTCCTTCATATCTTCTTCCTTCTCCCAAGAAGCTTCTTCGAGGGTATGGTTCTTCCACCGAATCTTCACCAAAGGGATGGTGCGATTCATGCTGCTTGTCCTTCCTATCCAAGATTTCGGCCGGTTCTTCATCATAGGTCAAATCAGCACTAAGTCCATCAGGTGCTTGCAGCAAAATTTGTTCCGGATTCTCTAAGTATTTTCGGAGCATCGAAATATGAAACACATTGTGAACACCAGCGAGAGGCGGAGGTAATGCTAATCGATACGCAACAGGTCCAACCTTTTCCAAAATCTCGAAAGGTCCAATGTAACGAGGGCTAAGCTTTCCCTTAACATTGAATCTCATCACACCCTTCATTGGTGAAACCTTCAGAAAGACTTTCTCTCCAACTTGAAATTCCAAATCGGTCCTTCTCTTATCGGCATAAGATTTCTGCCTTGACTGGCGGACTTAATCCTTTCTCTTATCATATCTACCATAGCACTCGTAGCTTCAATCATCTCAGGACCTAAGACTTTTCTTTCACCTGTCTCAGTCCAGTACAAAGGTGTCCTACAAGTACTGCCATACAAAGCCTTGAATGGAGCCATGCCTATTGTTGCTTGATAACAGTTGTTATAGGCAAACTCAACCAAAGCTAGGTGTTCATCCCAATTACCACCCATATCCACCACACAAGATCTGAGCATGTCTTCCAATGTCCGAATTGTCCGCTCGGATTGTCCATCGACCGTGGATGATGAGCTGTACTCAAGTTCAATTGGGTTCCCAAGGCCTTCGCAAACTATTCCAAAACCTTGAGGTGAACCTGGGATCACGATCCGAAACAATACTCAATGGCACACCATGCAGATGAACCACATTATCCACATAAAGCCTTGCTAGCTTATCCAGAGTATGAGTGATCTTCATAGGAATGAAATGGGCTGATTTGGTCAACCTATCAACAATCACCCACACAGTGTCATTGCCTTTACTTGTCCGAGGCAAACTAGTCACAAAGTCCATGGAGATATCCTCCCACTTCCAACTAGGAATAGGAAGAGGCTGATGTAATCCGGATGGAGGTTGTCGAACGGCTTTCACACGTTGGCAAGTCTCACACTTGGCAACAAAATCATCAACATCCGCCTTTAGACCAATCCACCAAAAATGTTCCTTCAAGTCCTTGTACATCTTGGTGCTTCCCGGGTGTATAGTAAAGACTGACTGGTGTGCTTCCTTCAATATTTCTTTCTTAACTTCTTCATTTGCAGGCACACACTGTCTTCCTCTAAACAACAAAGCACCATCCATGGATATACCAAAGTCGGGATCCGACTCAGGATTCGAAGAAATCTTCTCAACTTTGATCAAAAACTCTTGATCAGAACTCTACAGAGCAACAATCTTATCTCTAAGACCAGATCTTGCCGTCATGGCAGAAAGAATAAAATCAGAATTCTCAAGGACGATTTCCAAATCAAAACTCTCAATAGAAGACCACAATGGCCCCGTTTAAAGCTATGTATGGAAAGGCTTGTAGAACTCCTCTGTATTGGGATGAAGTTGGGGAAAGGCTTGTTCTTGGCCCTGATCTAATCGAAACTACCGGTACCATGGTGGATATGATTAGAAAAAGGATCAAAACTGTTCAGTCTCGACAGAAGTCTTATGCGGATAAAAGAAGGTCTGACCTTGAGTTTCAAGTTGGAGAGCGTGCGTTTTTGAAAGTTTCGCCGATGAAAGGAGTCATGTGTTTTAATATCAAAGGAAAGCTCAGCCCTAGGTATATTGGTCCCTTTGACATTATTGAAAAAGTTGGACCAGTAGCTTATTGGTTGGCTCTGCCTCCGTCTCTTGCTGGTGTGCATGATGTTTTCCATGTGTCTATGCTAAGGCAATGCTTGGCAAGCGCAGAGCAGTTGCTCCAGCATGAACCGGTAGGTTTAAGTGCGGGATTTGACATATGATGAAGAACTGACTGAGATTTTGGATCGGAAGGATAAGCAGTTGAGAAACCGGACTATACCTTTGGTGAAGATTAGATGGAAGAATCATTCATTTGAGGAAGCATCTTGGGAGAAAGAAGATGAGATGCGGTCCAAGTATCCTCACCTTTTTGGACCTTCAGGTACGTTGTAATTTCGGGGACGAAATTTCTTATAAGGAGGGAGGGTGTAACAACCCCCGTAATTCTAACCCGAGATCCGTATTGCAGGTCCGAGAACCCGAAGGTCTAGTCGGGTAAGTTTGTGGAGTGTTCGGATAGAAGTCCATGATCCATACGCTAAACCCATGGATCTGGATCCTTTGTCTGAAGAGCCTGCCTTGCTTGGTGGCTGGTCTTCTGGAAGGCAAGTGTTGTCTGGAGATGTCTGGAATGAAGTTAAGATCTCCCCCATCTCTTCTTTAGGGCTAGGTTGTACTTGGATATCAACCCCCTAGCAAAAGCACCCTTGTATGGCAAGTTACATGGGGGCGGTTGCTAGTGGCGGTCAATTAAACCAAGCGACCACCCGGTCTATTTTCAGGGTTTTTCCCTATTTTGCCCCCTGATTTCTATAAAAGGTAACCCTCGTCCAACTTACAAATATTTTATTTGTGGTTACCGTTTTTGGAGGTTAGACGGTTGGGGGGAAGTGCCGAAAGCGGATCTGAAGTGCTGACAGTGATCTAGAGATCAGTCCTTCCCTTTTTCTGGTGTTTTGAAGTGAGGTAATGGATTCACCCTTCATCCTTTATCTCCTTTGTCTTTAAATTCCGTGTTAGCCCATCCCTTCATCATTGTGGTTACCCTTTTGATTCAATTGTGGCTCTCTTTCCAATATACTTGAGGTGATTCAGTCGAAAATGAAACCCTGCTTTCGTGAAAAGGATAATCCAGATGGTAATTGTTAGGTTTCCTTCACCCTTTGGCTTTAGGAGTGTTAGATTCGAGATTTAGGTCATGATCACTAGAAATCCGGATTGAAAATGGGTGATCAGAAGCCTGAGTTTCGGATTGAAACTCTCAGTTTTTGGGGCGGTCACTAGTGGCGGTCGCTCAACCTAAGCGAGCGGCATGAGCGACCGGCTGGTAAACAGTGACCAAATGACTTTTGGTTTTGATCCACCTTGATTCAATTAACTTATATGTTATTGTAACCCTATGTTTAGGTATACTCTGTTTGAAAAGAAAGTCTTGTAATGGTTTACGGTCTCTTTTTACCGGACAGTTTACTTTTATGCAGGTAAGGACATTCAATCCTATCTTATGAATGGACTTGAACATGCTAGTCCAGTGTCTGTTAGCATTAGCCTTTCTTTATATATGCTGTTGTAGTCATGTCTTATATATTAATCTTGTTGTATTACTATTGTTTGTCTTTTTTACATATATACTTTGTTGGTTATGATTGTAATATACTGATGATACATAGTGTGAGGTTCTGATGGATTAGGTATTCCTTTGGGATATCTTAGCTTGGGATATTAGAAGGCTGTGGAATGAGACACATGCCTGCTGATGTCTCCAGCACTGTCATGACTGTTTGATGACATTCTTAGGTAGAGTCTAGAATTGCATGGGTAGGTGCCCACATGCTACTACCCTTTAGGTAGGGGGATTGAAACCGGATGAGTCGTGATGACAGTGATGTGACGTTGGTCTACTGTTAGTCATATAAATGGTAAGGTTGCATATGTTAGGGTTGGGCCCATGGACGTCCAAGGAATGGACCGGGAGTCGTGAGGAGTCATGAGAGCTTCTGCCCCAATAATATGTGGATGGCCATAGGGTTAAGGAGTGGAGTCGAACACCGGTAGCCAGTCCATGAGGATTCTCATTCCTAGGTTGCGAAGGATACTGAACCAAGTTGGTTGGTGCCATAGAGGATGTATCTGGACTTCATGTAGACATGTTACCTGTATGACCTTGCATTGGATTAGAAACCCCGACATGCGCTAGTACTCATTACCAGTGGTCGTGGTGAGAGAGTGTTGACTTAACCCCAGCCATGGTTTGAGAGCCAGGTGTGGACTTTCCCTTTTTGCCCAGGATCCCTACAGAGGTAACCAGTCCTTGCCAGATCAGAGTGACTAGACTTACCCAGAGGAGAGCTGGTGTATATCTTAAAGCATGTCAGCTGTTAGAGACTTACATAGTTAGAAATCATAGTATCATTCATACCTTGCACTCATTCATATCATTTAAGCATTTATGCTTTGTTCGATAATTGATGGGATTTGTAATTGTTCTTACTGAGTTCTCTAGAACTCACTCCTTTATTTTGTATATGTTTATTAGTCTGCATAGATGAAGGAATTGTACCGAAAGATGGACTGGTTTTGTCACATCCTCCCAGCCGGTACCCTATCTGGCATACCCGAGAGTGTGATCCACAGCCCGAAGATTAGGTATCGAGTAATCAACCTCCCACATAAACAATAACATAATCATGAACAATAATAATAAAAGTGCGGAAGATAAACCATAGATCCAAATAAGGAAAGAATGAATCATATATAAATCAGAGTACTAGATATAATCAGAGTGTCTAAATCAGATAAGTAAAGTGAGGCGAAATCCCACTCTACAACCAGCGGAAAAGTAGTTCTAAAAGAGAATAAACAAGATAGAATCTAATCCCAATAGCAAGTACAATAGGTAACTAAATTGTTCTCAATCTTATAGACAACATCCCTATAAGTATAAATCACATAAACGGCACAAGGGCGCTTCCACTCTATGGTCGGACTAAGCATCGTACGGAGCATAACCACTCGCGGGATCTTCAGTGTAATTGTTGTAACCGCAATCACCTTCCTGAAGATATGCCTCTTCTCCTAGCGCTTCTTCATACGGGCCGTCATGATATTCAGAACCTGTAGAATAGTCTAATAAACATTGTACAATAAAGGAATGAGTTTCAAAGAAACATAAATGCTGGTCTTCTACTTAGTTACAAATGGCAGTTAAATCCATAATAACATAAATGGCAGGATTACAAAACAAACATAGATGCAATATGGTATGAGACAAACTATGAATGTATGAATCTAACTCTATATATGCTGGTCTCTATTGGGCGACATGCTTTAAGTCATAGCACCGTACTTCTTTAGGAAAGTCTCAATCACTCATCATCAGTTGGTAATGGGTCCAGCATCCCTCGGGACATTCCATGGCTGGGGGTATAGGTCACCAATCTCTCACATAACCATTGGTCTAAGTGCCGGCGCATGTCAGGGTAAAGCCTAGCCAAATGCAAGTCTTCTACTTAGTTACATCAAGTCAGATCCAGATACGTCCATTCCTCGTCCCTGACGATCCTTTCCGGTATCCTTCACACTAGAGTCCTCATAGTCCCTGACTACGGACTCATCAACACTATTGGTCATCCACATATGGTAAACGGGAAGCTATCACGTCCCCTCACGGGTTGGTTACCGGTCTTGAGCGCCCGTGAGCCCATATGCAACCCTCCAATAAATGGCCCCCACAATGTGATTCCTGTCCTCTCACGGGTTGGTTACCGGTCTTGAGCGCCCATGAATCCCCATTGCTACCACGGGTCGTTCGGTCTCAATACCCCTCCGATTAGGGTCTCGACATAACGGGACATCCTAGCCCAACACTACTAGACAGTCCTAGATATGTCATCCAACAGTTTAGGAAGGTGTCCAGAGGGCATCTCCGGAAACATCCCATAATATTCCCGTAGTTGTCCAAGGACAGAAGTGTCAAAAGGACACCTCTCCTTTCCAAACCATACTTAAGCATACACAAACATCAATTCATAACATCACATACATGGTAACTTCATATATGGAAAGAAATCAATAATTACAATCAACTTGTATATAACTGGTAAGTAAATCATACATGAGTCAATTCAATATAAATAAGTAATGCTACTGATATCATGACAAGATACCACAGTAGTATAACATTATAAGAATCTAATTAAAGAAATAACTTAACACGATTCAAATATAGAAACTAAGATATGCAATTTATGTTGTTAAAGAAGTAACCATCCTTACCTTTTATAACTCGCAAAGGAATCCTAAGAAATCAAGTAAGATCTTGACAAACTTGAGAAGAAGGTCCTAAACAAGTGTATACAACATATTAGGAAAGATCCCTAGCAGAAAAGATACCAAAACAGACCAATTATGGAGTTGTTGTACTCATTGGTCGAGTGGATTGGTCGATCTGGTCCAACGACCAATCAGTCGACCAATGCAATGATAGCCTATAAAATCAGAGTTTTGAGATATAAAATCCGAATTTGGTGGTTCAAAAGGGTACTAATCAAGGGGTAAACTACATTAGCAGTATCCTAACATATAGGGGATCTCAAAACACTAATCAAATCAAGTCATCAAGATGCAAATTAGGAAACAAAAAGTTACCATAATTAGATCAATCATGGTTCTTGAAGAATTCAAGATAGAAATCAAAGACAAGAACAATAGGAGAATGAATCATTGATTCAGGTAAAGGTATCATGAAAAGCATACTTAGATCTTCAAGAAAATAGACCTAAGAGCATAAATCTAAATAAGGAAACAAAACCTACCATATATGTAATTATCATGATTCATGAAGAAGACATGGTATGGTAGAAGAGAAACAACTAGAGATTGATAGATCATGGATCATGAAAAGAAAACACAGCAATTGACTACTAACATGATCAATATAGTAGATCTAAGGAGATCAGAATTCAAATCAAAAGATAAACAAAGACTAGATCATAGTTTGATCATGATTCCTTCAAAAGCTTGCAATGATCATGGTTAAGATCATTGCATTAGCCATTAATCCTTAGGATGATCATGAGAGACAAGTCCAGAGATGTTTGCAACAGAGAATGCAGTATCTCCTCTACTGTCTCAACTCAAAAAGGAAAGAAAAACAGAGATGGAGGAGAAGAAGAGAGTGTAGACATACCTTTGATGCAAAAGGAAGAGTTTTGACGAAGATCCGTCAAGAAAAACACTAAGGATGCAAGGGAGATGACTTGCAGAGGTCTTTGGTTCGTTCCAAAGAGTTTGGAGGCAGAAAATACGAAGTAGACTCGAGATTGGACTTAAATAGAGCAAGCAAGACCTAATTGCCAAAGACCGCACCCATTGGTCGAGTGGATTGGTCGATCTGGTCCAATCGACCAATCATCGACCAATGCGGACAAAGAATTCCAAAACAGGGAATTGAAGACCCAGATCAAATCCAATCCTAAAGGGGTTTTGCACACATATCAAGTGACTTACCTAATAGGTAGAAATCAATTCAAACCATGATAGAGAGCACTCCAAGTCCATCAACTAATCCGATCTTCATCAAGATTCAGTTTCCATAAATAGAACTTCATCATCAACTCTCATGGATTCAAAGCCAGACACCAAGTCCTCCACTGGGATGGCCCAAAGCTGACTTCTTACTTTACTTCGGGTCATCACTGGACCTACAAATAACAAGGTTTTCGGGTCAAGGTTAGGGCTGGGTTTCACATTCTGCCCCCCTTAAAGAAATTTCGTCCTCAAAATTGAAAGCGTACCTGTGCTTCCAAAGAGGTAAGAAAACTTCTCCTTCATATCTTCTTCCTTCTCCCAAGAAGCTTCTTCAGGGGTATGGTTCTTCCACCGAATCTTCACCAAAGGAATGGTGCGATTCCGCAGCTGCTTGTCCTTCTTATCCAAGATTTCGGCCGGCTCTTCATCGTAGGTCAAATCAACACTAAGTCCTTCAGGTGCTTGCTGCAAAATGTGTTCCGGATTCTCTATGTATTTCCGGAGCATCGAAATATGAAACACATTGTGAACACCAGCAAGAGGCGGAGGTAATGCTAATCGATACGCAACAGGTCCAACCTTTTCCAAAATCTCGAAAGGTCCAATGAAACGAGGGCTAAGCTTTCCCTTAACATTAAATCTCATCACACCCTTCATTGGTGAAACCTTCAGAAAAACTTTCTCTCCAACTTGAAATTCCAAATCGGTCCTTCTCTTATCAGCATAAGATTTCTGTCTTGACTGGGCAGACTTAATCCTTTCTCTTATCATATCTACCATAGCACTCGTAGCTTCAATCATCTTAGGACCTAAGACTTTTCTTTCACCTGTCTCGGGTCCAAGTACAAAGGTGTCCTACAAGTACTGCCATACAAAGCCTTGAATGGAGCCATGCCTATTGTTGCTTGATAACCGTTGTTATAGGCAAACTCAACCAAAGCTAGGTGTTCATCCCAATTACCACCCATATCCACCACACAAGATCCGAGCATGTCTTCCAATGTCCGAATTGTCCGCTCGCATTGTCCATCGGACCGTGGATGATGAGCTGTACTCAAGTTCAATTGGGTTCCCAAGGCCTTCCGCAAACTATTCCAAAACCTTCGGGATCACGATCGAAACAATACTCAATGGCACACCATGCAAAGCGAACCACATTATCCACGTAAAGCCTTGCTAGCTTATCCAGAGTATGAGTGATCTTCATAGGAATGAAGTGGGCTGATTTGGTCAACCTATCAACAATCACCCACACAGTGTCATTGCCTTTACTTGTCCGAGGCAAGCTAGTCACAAAGTCCATAGAGATATCCTCCCACTTCCAACTAGGAATAGGAAGAGGTTGAAGTAATCCGGATGGTGGTTGTCGAACGGCTTTCACACGTTGGCAAGTCTCACACTTGGCAACAAAATCATCAACATCAGCCTTCAAACCAATCCACCAAAAATGTTCCTTCAAGTCCTTGTACATCTTGGTGCTTCCCGGGTGTATAGTAAAGACTGACTGGTGTGATTCCTTCAATATTTCCTTCTTAATTTCTTCGTTTGCAGGTACGCACAGTCTTCCTCTAAACAATAAAGCACCATCCATGGATATACCAAAGTCGGGGTCCGACTCAGGATTCGAAGAAATCTTCTCAACTTTGATCAAAAGTTCTTGATCAGAACTCTGCAGAGCAACAATTTTATCTCTAAGGCCAGATCTTGCCATCATGGCAGAAAGAATAAAATCAGAATTCTCAGGGACAATTTCCAAATCAAAACTCTCAATAGAAGACCACAATGGTAAACTCAAAGCATTCAAATCCAAAGTCTTCTTCTGGTTCTTCCTACTAAGAGCATCAGCAACAACGTTTGCCTTCCCAGGGTGATACTGAATATCACAATCATAATCAGAGACTAGTTCCAACCATCTCCTTTGTCTCATGTTCAACTCCTTTTGGGTAAAGAAGTATTTCAAACTCTTATGATCCGTGAAAATGGCAATCTTCTCACCGTAGAGGTAATGTCTCCAAATCTTCAAAGTAAAGACAACAACGGCAAGTTCTAGATCGTGTGGGGTAATTCCGCTCATAATCTTTCAATTGCCGAGAAGCATAGGTTACGACCTTGCCATGTTGCATCAGTACGCAACCCAATCCAATCTTTGACGCATCGGTATAAACTGTCATACCACTTTGGAACTATCGGTATAGTCAAAACCGGGGCACTTGTCAATCTATCTTTCAACTCTTGGAAATTCTTCTCACAGGCGTCAGACCAAACAAACTTTTCTTCTTTCCTGGTCAACTTAGTCATAGGAGCAACCAACCGAGAAAAGTTCTCAATAAACCTTCTTTAGTAACCCGCCAATCCAAGAAAACTTCTTATTTCCGTTACCGACTTCGGTCTTTCCCAATCAGCCACAGCTTGAACCTTTTCAGGATCGACACGAATACCTTTGGCTGAAACCACATGGCCAAGGAATACTACCCTCTTAAGCCAGAAATCACACTTGCTAAACTTAGCGTACAACTTCTTTTCTCGCAACCTTTGCAAAGTGAAACTTAGATGGCTCACATGCTCTTCTTCGCTCTTCGAATAGATCAAGATGTCGTCGATGAATACAATCACAAACTTATCAAGCACATCGTGAAATACTCGGTTCATGAGGTCCATGAACACCGCAGGAGCATTGGTCAATCCGAAGGGCATGACCCTAAACTCGTAGTGACCATACCGTGTTCGGAAAGCTGTCTTGAAGATATCACTAGACTTCACTTTCAATTGGTGATATCCGGATCTTAAGTCAATCTTTGAGAACACAACTGCACCCTTTAACTGATCGAAGAGATCATCTATTCTGGGCAGCGGGTATCTATTCTTGATAGTCAGCTTATTCAACTCACGGTAGTCGATGCACAGGCGCATACTACCGTCTTTCTTCTTGACAAACAAGACCGGAGCTCCCCAAGGTGATACACTAGGTTGTACGAAACCTCTATCAATGAGCTCATTCAACTGATTTTGCAACTCTTTCAACTCGGTAGGAGCCATCCTATACGGAGCTTTAGATACCGGAGCGGCACCGGGACGAGATCAATAGAAAACTCGACATCCCCTGTCCCGGAGGCACCCCCGATAGATCATCGTGGAAGACATCAACAAAGTCACAGACAACCCTGACTTCATCGACTCTTTTCTCCACTTTACCCTTGCCTTTAGATGAAGCATCATCCACTAGGGCATAGACTTGCATCAGTGCAGACAGTACACCTTCTTACAAACCCTTCTCTTCTCACCATGAAATTCTAAGACCGGACTTCCACAAATATGGAACTGAATCTTCTTTGAGGAACAAAGAAACACAGCTTTGTGGGCTGTTAACCAATCAATTCCCAAAGTAACATCGAAGTCCTTCATATCAAGAAGTACAAAATTGGCTTCCAAGTTCTTCTCACCAATCAACACAGGACATTTAGATAACCCCTTATCTAGTTTCACAACAGACCAGTAGGTGTACTAATCAATAAACAACTAGACAACTTCTCGTGGATTAGGTCAGTCTTCTTGATGAATGCGAGATGACATGAACGAATGAGATGCACCCGTATCAAATAAGACAAATGCAGAAATAGAAGCAACTAACAATGTACCTGTAATCACTTCATGGCTTGGATCCTCGCTCAAAGACCGGAAATACTGAACACTCTACCAGAGGGAGGAGTAGGAGCACTCTTCACCACTGGAGCAGGCTGCTGGACAGGCCGCTTCGGACAGGCACGAGCGAAATGACCAGCTTGCTTGCAGTAAAAACAAACAGGATTGCTGGGTCCAACTGGGGTAGCTGCAACAGAGGGCTTCTAAACAAAAGGCCTAGCACTTGCACTCACTGGTGGTCAGTTCCCGCCATACTGTCTAAACTGGCCGGGCTGCTGAAAACCCGAGTTCTGACCTACACTCTTAGGCTGAAAGTTAGGAGTGGGGTAGGGTGTAGGTCTCACAAAACGCCGATCATTACGATCCACCAACCCAGGGTTCCTTGGCTGCCAGGACCTTTGCACACGTGCACTTTCCTTCTCTGTTTCTACCAATTTCTTCGAGTTCTGCACCACTTGAGCATAGCTCACTATAGGCTGGACTGTGAGGTAAGCTTTAATGGCAGGGCGCAGTCCTTTGAAGAACTTCTTCACTTTGGCGAGATCGACCTTTAGAGAATCTGAAGCAAAGAAATGAAGCTCCTCGAACTTCTGTTGGTACTCCAACACAGACAAAGATCCTTGTGTGAGAACCATAAACTCAGCTTCCTTCGCATCTTTCACCGCCTCGAGGAAATAATTCATACAAAAAGCCTCTTTGAACAACTCCCAAGTTACAACTCCTGCATGCAAACCTTCCAAAACAGGCCGAGTGGAGATCCACCATGCATCAGCTTCTTGTTGCAACTTCTGTTCAGCAAACAGAATCTTCTGAGCTTCCAAGCATTGCAGATGTCGGAAAGCCTTCTCCAACTCACGAAGCCACTTGTTAGGAAACAAGGGATCCTTGGTAACTCCAGTGAAAGTGGGTACTTGCATCTTCAGAAAACTCTCCATCAAAGCGAGTATGAGGAGTTCCAGCTAAACCTCCCGCATTCAGGATTGCGGCATGAGGATTCACATTAGCACCAGTTCGAGTCTCATTATGCAGAGTCATGAAACCCACCAACATCTGGTTGAACTGAGTTGCTTGCTGCTGCATCATATTGCCCATAATATTGGCAATATCACGGAAGCTTTCAACATTCGGGGCACCGGGTATCTCATGGGTACCCTGATCAACATTAGGTATCTCACCACCTCCATGAGGTATTTCACCACCTCCCTGAGGTATTTCACCACTTCCCTGAGGTATTTCACCACCTCCTTGACCACTGGATTCACCACGCCCACTTCTCAGAGTAACCATTCTGCGAAACTGAGAACATCAAAATACCGAATTTCGAAGTTTCAACATAAACCACAAGTCCAAATGATTTGAAAACTTAAATCATGCTTAAATATATCCATATAGTCATCTAACAATAATCCATAAGGCAAAAATCACATTTTCCAAAAATTCAACAGCAAAAGAGGTCTCTGTGACCATTGGTCGAGTGATTGGTCGACTGACCCAGTCGACCAATGAGTCGACCAATCAAGACAGAATGCGAAAATTCGCATTATAAGCCTTATTTCCACATTCCAACTTCATTTTATCCTCTTTCAAAGGTGAGAGAGCTCTAGGGAAAGTCTCCAAAGGTTCTTACAAGTGTTCTTGAGGTGTTTTGGTGCTTCAACAACAACACAACAACACACAACCATCACAAACAAGGTAAATCTCTCATTCCTTCTTCCATTTTCATCTTCTCATGCTTGCATTTCAATCAAAACCATGCTTTGCTTGTATCCAATGCTAGAAATCATGCTTAGGAATGCTTAGAAACATATTCCTTAGGTTTCAAACACAATGCCATGCATAGACAACAAGTTCTAACATATTGGTGTTCATCTCGCAACGTTTTCATACCGAAATCGTTATCTTTAGAAAATTTTCGTTTTCTCACAAACCGCTTGAAATTTTCGCGCGAAATCAAATGCTACATGCTCAAGATGATATTGTAGATAGGTCCATAAAATTTGATTTAACCAATTTCAACTTTTCAAAAATCCAATTTTGACGTAAATTGCAAAATCCCCAAATTTTCCTTCTTGCTGAATTTTTCGCTTTAATTCAAGTTTTCGATCGATTTTCTTCAAACAAACTTCATAGACATGAAATTTCAAGTATTGCGCACATGATAGTATGTTCAAATCAAATTTCCCCCAAATTTGAAATTTTCCGAAAAATTACGAAACTACCCTTTTGGCTCAAATCTTAAAGTAGCACTAACTGGAAATGTCTCTTGTCTCTTTCACAGATACACACTATGCAGAGGGGAGGGCGAGGACGAGGTAGAGGTCGTGGTCGCATTGTCGGGGCACTTAGGGGCAGAGGTCAGGTTCCTTCAGAGCCTAGACAGGAGGTTCGGAGACCGGACATGTTCGACACACCTCAGGCCGAGTTTTTGTACGAGGCCTACTTCAGTTACTGTAACATCAAGTTGGGACGTCTACTTCACCTACGCCAACTCAGAGTCTTTAGGATTCGACAGAGATTCGACACGTTGCAGTGGACTCATCTCTTCATTGAGGATCTGCCGGTATACCTGGAGCTAGTGAGGTTGTTCTTCAACAACCTTACCTACACAGAGGAGGCTCGAGGTCAAGGACATCCACTTAGACTTGTCCTAAGGAGCAGGGTCTTCCGGACTCGGATTCGCTTTTCCACCCGAGCACCGGGCTGAGATCTTGCGGGTTCCTTACTATCCACAGCAGGTGTGTGGATACCTGCAGGAGCAGATTTGGACAGCCATCTGATGCCGTACGAGCTTCGCGAGATATGCTCTACGCTATGGGATAGTCATCGATGCTTCACTCCGTGGACTAGCGGACGGATGACGGATTCTGCACGGATTATCGATCGCATAGTCTGCCGAAACATTATGCCGAAGGCCGGACATCACCATCGGGTCACAGTGATGGAGGCCTTAGTCATCTACCGCATCTACATGGGCTTCGAGATCAATCTCTCCTACATCATTCAGCAGGTCATGCTGGACTTGGTTCTGCAGCGTAGCATGCGGAACCTTTGCTATGGGAGGCTACTGACCTTGATCTTTAAGCATTTCGGGGTGAGTTTCGAGGATACACCAGTGGGACACCGGTTCACGGGATACGTCATCGGGACTCGGACCATTCGTCGGATGAGACTTCAGCGATCGAGAGATCTCCTGGTCCGAAGGGTGAGGCTGATGAGGAGTCGGAGGATGAGGATCAGGAGTCGAGGGATGGAGGAGAGGATATCGGTCCCGATAGTGATGATCAGGCCGGAGACGATACGAGAGATGCACGAGGCTGAGCCGGTGCATCACGAGTTTCCTTCATCACACTTCGAGGCGGGTGGCCCTTCACATGCGGTTCCAGAGACTTCGGATCTTGGGGCACGGATGAGATCGATGACTTCCATGCTAGAGAGGATGGAGGTCGACAGGAGCAGATGTATGAGAGGATGGAGTCACAACAGGATAGGATAGAGCATCGGGTGACTCAGCTAGCGGAGGAGTTCGGAGCATACAGAGATCGAGAAGATCACCTAGATAGACTGTACCCTAGGATTTTCATTTATGCATTTCGGATGTAATCGTTGTAAAAGCTTTTGAAATTAATGAAGTTCATTTTGTTTCACTTAATTATTGTATATTATGCACCATTCTTTTCTTTGCATTAGTGACATTTGTTTAAGTATAATTATGGTATGTTATTCGGAAATGTTCTGTTATGCTTCATAAGTTAAGTTTCTAATCCAAGTGTTCTATTATTCACTTCTGAGAGTAGAGGAGTCATTTCAGATCAATGACTCAGGAATGTTCAGTTATTGTCTTTTGTGGTTAGGATTTCCTCGAACCTTGGGCTCTGATACCAATCTGTCACATCCTCCCAGCCGGTACCCTATCTGGCATACCCGAGAGTGTGATCCACAGCCCGAAGATCAGGTATCGAGTAATCAACCTCCCACATAAACAATAACATAATCATGAACAATAATAATAAAAGTGCGGAAGATAAACCATAGATCCAAATAAGGAAAGAATGAATCATATATAAATCAGAGTACTAGATATAATCAGAGTGTCTAAATCAGATAAGTAAAGTGAGGCGAAATCCCACTCTACAACCAGCGGAAAAGTAGTTCTAAAAGAGAATAAACAAGATAGAATCTAATCCCAATAGCAGGTACAATAGGTAACTAAATTGTTCTCAATCTTATAGACAACATCCCTATAAGTATAAATCTCATAAACGGCACAAGGGCGCTTCCACTCTATGGTCGGACTAAGCATCGTACGGAGCATAACCACTCGTGGGATCTTCAGTGTAATTGTTGTAACCGCAATCACCTTCCTGGAGATATGCCTCTTCTCCTTGCGCTTCTTCATACGGGCCGTCATGATATTCAGAACCTGTAGAATAGTCTAACAAACATTGTACAATAAAGGAATGAGTTTCAAAAAAACTCAGTAAGGCAGTTAAATCCATAATAACATAAATGGCGGGATTACAAAACAAACATAGATGCAATATGGTATGAGACAAACTATGAATGTATGAATCTAACTCTATATATGCTGGTCTCTATTGGCAGACATGCTTTAAGTCATAGCACCGTACTTCTTTAGGAAAGTCTCAATCACTCATCATCAGTTGGTAATGGGTATCCCTCGGGACATTCCATGGCTGAGGGTATAGGTCACCACTCTCTCACATAACCATTGGTCTAATTACCAGCGCATGTCCGGGTAAAGCCTAGCCAAATGCAAGTCTTCTACTTAGTTACATCAAGTCAGATCCAGATACGTCCATTCCTCGTCCCTGACGATCCTTTCCGGTATCCTTCACACTAGAGTCCTCATAGTCCCTGACTACGGACTCATCAACCCTATTGGTCATCCACATATGGTAAACGGGAAGCTCTCACGTCCCCTCACGGGTTGGTTACCGGTCTTGAGCGCCCGTGAGCCCAAGTCTATCCATATGCAACCCTCCAATAAATGGCCCCCACAATATGATTCCTGTCCTCTCACGGGTTGGTTACCGGTCTTGAGCACCCATGAATCCCCATTGCTACCACGGGTCGTTCGGTCTCAATACCCCTCCGATTAGGGTCTGACATAATGGGACATCCTAGCCCAACACTACTAGACAGTCCTAGATATGTCATCCAACAGTTTAGGAAGGTGTCCAGAGGGCATCTCCGGAAATATCCCATAATATTCCCGTAGTTGTCCAAGGACAGAAGTGTCAAAAGGACACCTCTCCTTTCCAAACCATACTTAAGCATACACAAGCATCAATTCATAACATCACATACATGGTAACTTCATATATGGAAAGAAATCAATAATTACAATCAACTTGTATATAACTGGTAAGTAAATCATACATGAGTCAATTCAATATAAATAAGTAATGCTACTGATATCAAGACAGTACCACAATAGTATAACATTATAAGAATCTAATTAAAGAAATAACTTAACACGATTCAAATATAGAAACTAAGATATGCAATTTATGTTGTTAAAGAAGTAACCGTCCTTACCTTTTATAACTCACAAAGGAATCCTATGAAATCAAGTAAGATCTTGACAAACTTGAGAAAAAGGTCCTAAACAAGTGTATACAACATATTAGGAAAGATCCCTAGCAGAAAAGATACCAAAACATCCAAAACAGACCAATTATGGAGTTGCTGTACTCATTGGTCGAGTGGATTGGTCGACTGGTCCAGTCGACCAATCAATCGACCAATGCGATAAAGAGCCTATAAAATCAGAGTTTTGAGATATAAAATCCGAATTTGGTGGTTCAAAAGGGTACTAATCAAGGGGTAAACTACATTAGTAGTATCCTAACATATAGGGGATCTCAAAACACTAATCAAATCAAGTCATCAAGATGCAAATTAGGAAACAAAAAGTTACCATAATTAGATCAATCATGGTTCTTGAAGAATTCAAGATAGAAATCAAAGACAAGAACAATAGGAGAATGAATCATTGATTCAGGTAAAGGTATCATGAAAAGCATACTTAGATCTTCAAGAAAATAGACCTAAGAGCATAAATCTAAATAAGGAAACAAAACCTACCATATATGTAATTATCATGATTCATGAAGAAGACATGGTATGGTAGAAGAGAAACAACTAGAGATTGATAGATCATGGATCATGAAAAGAAAACACAGCAATTGACTACTAACATGATCAATATAGTAGATCTAAGGAGATCAGAATTCAAATCAAAAGATAAACAAAGACTAGATCATGGTTTGATCATGATTCCTTCAAAAGCTTGCAATGATCATGGTTAAGATCATTGCATTAGCCATTAGTCCTTAGGAAGATCATGAGAGACAAGTCCAGAGATGTTTGCAACAGATAATGCAGCATCTCCTCTACTGTCTCAACTCAAAAAGGAAAGAAAAACAGAGATGGAGGAGAAGAAGAGAGTGTAGACATACCTTCGATGCAAAAGGAAGAGTTTTGACGAAGATCCGTCAAGAAAAACACCAAGGATGCAAGGGAGATGACTTGCAGAGGTCTTTGGTTCGTTCCAAAGAGTTTGGAGGCAGAAAATACGAAGTAGACTCGAGATTGGACTTAAATAGAGCAAGCAAGACCTAATTGCCAAAGACTGCACCCATTGGTCGAGTGGATTGGTCGACTGGTCCGGTCGACCAATCAGTCGACCAATGCGACAAGCAATTCCAAAACAGGGAATTGAAGACCAAGATCAAATCCAATCCTAAAGGGGTTTTGCACACATATCAAGTGACTTACCTAATAGGTAGAAATGCCTTCAAACCATGATAGAGAGCACTCCAAGTCCATCAACTAATCCGATCTTCATCAAGATTCAGTTTCCATAAATAGAACTTCATCATCAACTCTCATGGATTCAAAGCCAGACACCAAGTCCTCCACTGGGATGGCCCAAAGCTGACTTCTTACTTTACTTCGGGTCGTCACTGGACCTACAAATAACAAGGTTTCCGGGTCAAGGTTAGGGCTGGGTTTTACAGGTTTCCTACGAAGGAACCATCCTGTATGAAGAGGATGTGGCACCGGCAGTGGGAAATGGAGATAGCCTGTGCGGGAGCTCCTGCGGGTACATGGAGTGCAGTTATCACACCTATTGATGGTCAGAGATGAAAAATGGTTAGACAGTTCGCTCAGCGAATGGAGAAGAACTGGAGGACACCCTATCTTGAAATTCATGAAAAACATTATTTAGCCTTAGAAAAGGAAATTGGAAATAAACTGATATAATTCTTTTGATTGCTTTCGCTGAACTCATATTCGTTTTATGCATTATTCTTTCTTTTATTATTTTTATTGGAGTATTTGGACTCCTGTAATTCGTTAATTCATTTATTGGACATTTATTGCTCTTGGTTGTTTATATATGTATTTATTATTGTTGATAGACTAAAACCGTGGATCCTGTGACGGATCACTCCCATGGGTTGTCGGGCGGGTAATCGAGACCGGCATGTGGGGTGTGACATCTAGGGTTTTCCCTTTTCTGTATGTTGTGGGATTCTCGTCTTGACACTGGCTTTTTGTATTTGCAATGCCTCCCAGAAATAACTTGGACTTTATTAGGGCAAATTCCTGCAAGAAAACTGCCCCAGTACCGACAAAGGTTGCTCCCTCTGAGGTGATTGCCGCTGGTGAATCTTCTAAACGTGAGGAGTCTGCTATTGGTGAATCTTCAAGATCGATTCCCACAATTTCTGCTGATGTTTCTCCTACGCTCCCTTTGCCTGAAGAGACCGTTCGGTCTTCCAAGGAGGATGTGGCTCCCTCCATTGTTGCTTGTACTGTTGATGCCCCTGCAGAAGATATCGTTCGGTCTTCCATGATGAAGACCCTTTGGGCATCCAAGGAAGATGTGGTCCCTATAAGTGCCGCTCCTATTTCCAACTCTAGTGCTTGTTTGGCATCCTCCTCCTCTCTTTCTCTGGAGCTGGAGGATTTTGCCACCAGGAAGCACCCTAGGTTGGCTGATAATGTATATCATCCTTCTTGGTCGTTGAAGAGGTCTGACTTGGTGACAGGCGATTTTGACAAGGCATTGGAATGGTGCACTGCTGTTCAGATGCCTGCCGAGAACACAGCCCTCTCCATGATCCTAGACAGAGATTTCATGAGATCTCTGGTAATGTAAGTTTCTCTTCATCACTTTTTGTTCTGAATATTTTTCTTTTGCTCTTGACTAACTCTTAAGTTATTGCAGGAGTCTCACTGGTAACTTCAACAACCAAGTGGAGGCAGCCTTTAGACTCAATAGATTGAGTGTTTTAATGGTGGTTTGATGTCTAAATTATGCTTTCTAGGCTTAGACTACTGTGTTAGACAATCCCTCCAAGTTTCGTCGCATTCCGGTTTGTGTAGCATAGGTTTTGGATCAAGATTCCCTTTTTACTTTCGGATTTGCTCTTGGGCAGACTGTCTGGGTCGACTGGCCAATGCTACCTAGCCAATCAACCCGCAATAGCAGAATCTGTTTTCTTCATCCAATTTGATTCGAATCATGCTTATTCTTTTAGGACTACTTCCTAATGATTGTGTGATGCTATTTTAAGGATTATTTGCTAACTTTGGATTCATCCTCTTGTTCGTCGGGAATATTCTCGGATCTATTTAAGGTAAGGAAAGTTGTTACCATATTAACATAGATTTGCATAGTTTTAGTTTCTAATTTGGGAACTACTTAGATTTGCTATTGTTATGTTAGTTTCTATTATGATATGAATGCTGCAAGTACATTAGGATTTTATTTCTTTATTTACTTTATGTACTTGATTATGTATGAATACTTACTCATGTATGTTTCCTTATTTATTTAATCTTGTCTTATTATAATCTTTCATATGATGTGATATTTGTCGTGGATGATATGACTGAATTATGATTGTGATTGCTTAGGTATGATTTGGGATTGGGGAATGTCCTTTTGACATTTCTGTCCTTGGACCTCATTGGGAGTAGTATGGGATATTTCCAATGTTGCCCTTTGACGCTTTCCCGGATTATTGGTTTGTCATACCTAGGACATGTCTAGTAGTGTTTGGCTAGGTTATACCTCTGTTATATCAGACCCAAATCGAAAGGGTATTGAGACCGAACGACCCGTGGTAGCAATGGGGATTCATGGGTGCTCAAGACCGGTGAGTTATATCCGTGAGGAGACATGAATCACATTGTGGGGACCCTTTGTGGGTAGAGTTGCATATGGATAGACTTGGGCTCATGGGCGTTCAAGACCGGTAACCAACCCGTGAGAGGACATGAGAGCTTCCCGTTTACTATATGTGGATGACCTATAGGGTTGATGAGTCCGTAGTACGAGTTGGTTTCAGCCATAGGATACGCTGACTCTAGTGTGAAGGATACCGGAAAGGATTACCAGGGGCGAAGAATGGACGTATCTGGATCTGAGTTGATATGAATAAGTAGAAGACTTGCATTGGGCTAGGCTTTACCTTGACATGCGTGAATACTTAGACCAAACGGTGATGTGAGAGACAGGTGACTTAACCCCTAACCATGGATTGTCCAAGATGAATGAAGGACCCACTACCAACCGGCGTTGTGTGATGAGACCTACCCAAATAAGTATGGTGCTATGACTTAAAGCATGTTTGCCTATAGAGACCAGCATACATAGAGTTAGACTCATACATGCATTGTTGTCTCATATCATATCACTTATTGCTTTGTTTGTGATACTATGTTATTTATGCTATTATGGAATAACTTGCCTTGCTGAGTTTCTTTTGAAACTCACTCCTTTTGTACAATATCTTTTGTTAGACTATTCTACAGGTTTTGATGGCTATGAAGCGCAATATGAGGAAGCGCAAGATGAAGAAGCGTACCATACACAAAGTGCTGGCGACTACGAAGATTACTGTGAGGATCCCTCGAGTGGTCTCTCTTGTTACCAGGATTAGCCCTACTGTGGAGTGGGGGCATTTGAGCATCATCGATAAAGTCTATGTCTATGAGGACATCCTTTATAAAGTAGAAAAGACTCTAGTTTAGATTATATCTTTCTTTCTTGTCTTTAGAATCAGTTGTAATCCCATTTGATTTTTGAACTACATTCCGTTGTACTCATGGAGTGAGATTCCGCCTCACTCTACTTTTGATTGATATATCTATTGGTATATTTTCCGCACTGTGATGAATATCTCGTTACTTTACCTTGATTCATTGAATAATATTGTTAACATTGATTTAGTCTTGTTCTTGATTATATTGTTGTGAATGTGGGAGGTTGATTTCTCTAACTACTGGATCTTGTGGACTGTGGATCACACACTCGGGTATGCCAGATAGGGTACCGGCTGGGTAGATGTGACATAATAGGTCTGCAGCAGACCTGGTGTCAACTAACACCCTGTGTATCTCTCGGCGTGCAATCTCTACCTTGCTAACTATGGCGTCATCATGAGGTAAACAAATGCCTCTTTCATCTTCTTCGCCAAAGGTGATCGAACTCTCACCATTTGGCCTTTTACGCTTTTGCGTCTCTCCGGTCCCAACGAATTTGGATTTTGCTTTCAGCTTCCTGAGTGATTCAGGCTCGGGACCTCCAAAGATTGTAAGGATCGGTGATCGAGTAGCGTCAATCACCTCCTTACCCTTCTTAGACTTAGGAGCCTCCTTCGGTTGGTCCGGGCTAACCCAACGGTCCCTTTTGGTACCTGCGTCACGTGGTTCCTCTCGTCTTCTGTTGACAAAATTGGGCAAGTGTCCCTGGGATATCAATCTTTCAATATCCGCCTTTAAATGTCTGCAATCATTGGTATAATGACCGTAATCCTTGTGGAAACGGCAATACGTTTCTCGATCCTGCTCCCCAGGTTTTGTAGGAAGCTTCGGTGGCCACTTTAAGATATTTCGTTTCTTGATAATGTTTAAAATATCAGCCCGAGGATTATTGACGGAGTATACTCACTTTTGTCAGGAGATCTATGGCGCCACTCCTGATGAGGCTTTCCAACTCGATCTCAAATATTCTACTTCTGCTTCTGCTTGTTCTCAGGAGCCTTCTGTTCTTTTGCAGAGGCTTTATTGTCCCCCTGGCGTGCATCTAAGATTTCTGTGACTTCCCCCTGCTTTTGGCATCTCTATACCAATTCAGCCTAAGTTGTAAGCATATCTTGAAGTAATATCTCCAAGAGTCGTCGATTTGTGAGTCCAGTGAACAAAGCAGTTTTAGCTACTTGCTCATCTAGATTCTCTATCTCCATTGTAACCTTGTTGAATCTTTTCAGGTATTCCCGGATCGATTCACTCTTCCCTTGTCTAATAGTAAACAAGGTTTCCTCGGTCTTCTTGATTTGGATTCCACTCTGGAATCGTCCTATGAATTTGCGTGGCAATTCATCGAAATCTAGAATCCTTCCTGATGGGAGGTTCAAGAACCATTTCTGTGCTGCTCCTGTCAAGAACGAACCAAAGACCCTGCATAGGATTTCATCAGAATTACTTGCAACTGCCATAGTCTGCTGATAATAAATGATGTGGGCCGTGGGATCTCCAGAGCCATTGAACATGGAAAAAGTTGGCAGACAGAAATTGTGAGGATACTGATATCCGACAATGGGCTCGGCAAATGGAGTCTTTCGAATAACCGAATAGATATCACCAGTTATTCTCCCTCTCGCCAATTGTCCGAGCTTTTGATTGATATTGGCCAATTCTTGACCAATATGTGCTAATCGATTCCCATCTACACGATCATTCCCTCGAGCAACACAATCATTCTCTCGAATGACATGATCATTATCTCGAACAACACGATCATTATCCCGAGCGACACGATCATTATCTCAAGCGACATGTCTGTTGGTCGGTGAGTGAGTTCGCACTCCTGCACCCAACCTTGTATTTGAATTGGTAGTACTCCCTTGTGGTCCGTCAAACCAATTGCTGCACCTAGGGAGATCCTTATGTCTCCTAGGTACTTGGTCGCCTTCCCGGAAGTCCTAACCCACATTCTATTCATCGATCAGTCTTTGATCCCATCATGATGCACTCCTCTTGGATCACGATGATCGGGTTCTTGCGGTATTACCACTTGTCTGGTCAGCACACGAAGTGCCTGACTTACCTCCAGCATCTGGAGTTTCAGTTGATCCAGTTGATACTGGAGTGAATCTGGAGGATTATTACCCCCTGACCACCATCTACTTCGAGCGGTCGACTTCCCTGTGGAATATCCAGATTGTTCACTTCGGGAATTTGGACGCCAACATCTCACTGTGCAGCAGCTGCTGCTTGCTTCCGCTGATCTAGTCACCATAGCTTTCAGAAACGATTCCCACAGACGGCGCCAAATGATGCGTCCAAAATCTGCTCAGCCCTTAGATCTCCTAAGAGTGACCTACAAAATAAAGCGTCATATGTGGCCCGACTGCTAGGATCGGGAGTCCACCTCCGAAGGCTAAGTTAGTTGATGAGCTTAATCACAAATGGCTCTACTAGAGCATAGAGCTAAGGAATGAATAACAAGAATACGATTCAGATAGTAAGCATCTGAGTGTTTTCGTCCATCCCTACCTTGTGGGTAGGTGATGTCTTATATAGAGTGTACCTTCGAATCTCCTTCGTTGGATATATTTGAGCCTTCTTCAGGTAGTCGTTGGATCTTAACTGATAGATCTGTTGAGTGATAGACTTCTACTAGTTTGGACTAGTAGATGACTCCTAGGATAACCCGACTGTTATCTAATGGTTATCCATATGATAGCAATGATGGACAGCCGCCGAATTCTACTAACCGTCATTAGGTTGATTAACCTACTCCGAAAGTATCGGATTAGGGCGTGCTTGTGACTGAGTAAGTTTTCTTCCTCAGCAAGCTGTCTCATGGACCCGGCTCACTTGGAAGCGAGTCGATTCCTTTCGTCCCAACCGGAGTCGAGGGTCGAACCAAGAATGAACCAAGTTCGATCATATTTTATCCATATCACTCAAAAATGAAGAAAGACGCTACTTATTTTGGAACCACCATCCGTCATGATAGATGTACGTTAAAAAAAAACCTCAAATTCTTGCTACATAAAATAATCAAGCATTTTGCTACTTGGAAAGCTACATCTCTTTCTCATGCAAGCAGAGAGGTGATGATTTAGATCAGTATTACAACCAATCTCTCTCTACCACATGAAATGTTTTTGTTTTCCAAAAACAACTTTCAAACATATTGATTCCTAGTCAAAGAATTTAGTTGGGTAACCCAAATAAAACAAAACAAATAACTCACATTTCTTGGGATAAATGCCAAATCTATCCAACCACATCTTAACAAATTTACTTCTTTCTTCATCTTTTGATAAATGGGCATCCAACATCTCTTCCAATGGTGTGTTCTCTGCCAAACTCACTGGGCGAGATTGAGGAGACAAGAATACTCATTCACTACCTTTTTTCCATTTTGGATCTCATCCAGCCAACTATAGCTACAATTGGTGACATTTGAAGGCCCTTGACTAATGGACATTTGATTGAATCCAGACAAATTAGCAATGTTACTCATTTGGATATCAACCAAAGTACTGATATTGTTGAATGTTGGAATCTAATTAGAATTATCGAAAGATGGATTGTTGCCAACATTTTGACCATCGTAAGTAGGCACGCTAGTCCTATTGAAGTGATAGGCAAGCTGCTCCTTTCTTTCATAAGGTTTCAATGGCATATTAGCACTTATCTGCACCTTTCTTGTATAAGGTCTCAATGGTCGATTAGCACTTGCATTACTCATTTGGCATGTTTATTTGGTTGTCTTCAAAATTTTGCTATATTTCTGCATCATACATCAAAAAAATAAAAATATCAAGTCATATTATTTACAGAAATCTTCATAAATACAAGCAACCATTATTTCTATCTCTAGTGGCTAATGTAGTATGGTGGACAATATTTTTTTCTAAGAATAAATAAAATAACTAGTGCCATATATCAATCTACCATTGGGTTTTTTTGTAACAAAAACCATAAATAGGTATATGGATGTAGTTATATGTTACAATAGTTAATTATAAACAGTATTTTCTATATTATTATAATTTCTAAGAATCTGATTGCAGTTTTCAATTACCGTCACAAAATATGCTATTGCCACTCTGCGATATTGTTTCGATATTATTTTCTTGGAGGGGGGGGGTAAGGAATACACATACACACAAACAAAGAAGAAAAGCACATTTGAGCTCAGTTTAAAGAATTGTGGCCATAAAGCATCTTTCGTTATGGTCGTTGAAGATTGCCTCCTCTTTTGCAATTGAAATAACTTTGAGAGATTGTATTCCTGTAAATGGCTGGCAACTTGTTAATCTACGGATATTCATTTCCGCAAGAATCTTGGCTGGTACTGACCCTAAAAAGAAAAACATCACTAGAGTAAAATAATAATAATAGTAAAATTCAATGAGAATAAATCTAATGGCAATGTGACATACAAAAGTGAATGAAATGCTTTAAATTTGAAAGGAAATTTCTTACTATGGAAGCCTATTCGATTGATGGCCTCTAAGAACTTCTTGTGAAGCACACTCTTCCAAGCCACCCTTGTCTTAAGTGTAATATTATATATCCCCTATATCTTACTGTGAAACCCGGCCCTAACCTTAACCCGGATACTCTTTGATTGTAGGTCCGAAGACCCAAAGTAGAAGTGAAAGTCAACTATGGGCCATATTGGTAGAAGATATAGTGTTCGACTCCGAACCTATGGAGATTGAAGATGATGCCCCATACTTGAAGACAGTGTTGGATATAGAGAAGAGACTGCACCTTGATGAATAGAAGATTAGTTGATGACCTTAGAGCTTGGTGGGATATGATTTAAAGCCATTTTTCCATGTTCATCTCTTTTATTCATAGCATGTTTCCAATGAAAACTATGATTTTTACCAAAATAGAAACTATGATTCTAATTTAGTAAGTAATGTTTTAATGGTGGTTTGATGTCTAAATTATGCTTTTTAGTCTTAGACTACTGTGTTAGACAATCCCTCCAAGTTTCGTCGCATTCCGGTTTGTGTAGCATAGGTTTCGGATCAAGATTCTATTTTTATTTTCGGATTTGCTCTTGGGCCGATTGCCTGGGTCGACTGGAGCACTCAACCCAGCCAATCAACCCACAACAGCAGAATCTGTTTTCTTCGTCCAATTTGATTCGATTCATGCTTATTCTTTTAGAACTGCTTCCTAATGATTATGTGATGCTATTATAGGGTTTATTTGCTAACTTTGGATTCATCCTCTTGTCCGTCCGAATACTTTCGAATCTATTTAAGGTAAGGAAAGTTGTTACCATATTAACATAGATTTGCATAGATTTAGTTTCTAAATTGGGAACTACTTAGATTTGCTAATGTTATGTAAGTTTCTATTATGATATGAATGCTGCAAGTACATTAGGATTTTATTTCCTTATTTACTTTATGTACTTGATTATGTATGAATACTTACTCATGTATGTTTTCTTATTATTTAATCTTGTCTTATTATACTCTTTCATATGATGAGATATTTGTCGTGGATTATATGACTGAATTATGATTGTGATTGCTTAGGTATGATTTGGGATTGGGGAATGTGCTTTTGACATTTCTGTCCTTGGACCTCATTGGGAGTAGTATGGGATATTTCCAATGTTGCCCTTTGACACTTTTATTATTGGTTTTCATACCTAGGACTTGTCTAGCAGTGTTTGGCTAGGTTATACCCTTGTTATATCAAACCCGAATCGGAAGGGTATTGAGACCGAACGACCCGTGGTAGTAATGGGGATTCATGGGTGCTCAAGACCTGTGAGTTATATCCGTGAGGGGACATGAATCACATTGTGGGGACCATTTATGGGTAGAGTTGCATATGGTTAGACTTGGGCTCATGGGCATTCAAGGCCGGTAACAAACCCGTGAGAAGACATGAGAGCTTCCCGTTTACTATATGTGGATGACCTATAGGGTTGATGAGTCCGTAGTCCGAGTTAGTTTTAGCCATAGGATACGCTGACTCCAGTGTGAAGGATACCAGAAAGGATCTCCAAGGGCGAGGAATGGATGTATCTGGATCTGAGTTGATATAACCAAGTAGAAGACTTGCATTTGGCTAGGATTTACCTTGACATGCGTGAATACTTAGACCAAACGGTGATGTGAGAGAGAGGTGACTTAACCCCTAACCATGGATTGTCCAAGATGGATGAGGGGCCCTTTGCCAACCGGCGTTATGAGATGAGACCTACCCAAAGAAGTATGGTGCTATGACTTAAAGCATGTCTGCCTATAGAGACCAGCATACATAGAGTTAGACTCATACATGCATTGTTGTCTCATATCATATCACTTTATGTTTTGTTTGTGATACTATGTTATTTATGCTATTATGGAATAACTTGCCTTGCTGAGTTTCTTTTGAAACTCACTCCTTTTGTACAATATCTTTTGTTAGACTATTCTATAGGTTTTGATGGCTATGAAGCACAATATGAGGAAGCGCAAGATGAAGAAGCGTACCATACGCAAAGTGTTGGCGATTATGAAGATTACTGTGAGGATCCTTCAAGTGGTCTCTCTTATTACTAGGATTAGCCCTACTGTGGAGTGGGAGCGTCTAAGCATCATCGATGAAGTCTATGTTTATGAGGACATCCTTTATAAAGTAGAAAAGACTCTTGTTTAGTTAGATTATATCTTTCTTTCTTGTCTTTAGAATCAGTTGTAATCCCATTTGATTTTCGAACTACATTCCACTGTACTCGTGGAGTGAAATTCCGCCTCACTCTACTTTTGATTTATATATCTATTGGTATCTTTTCCGCACTCTGATGATTATCTCGTTACCTATCTATGATTCATTTGAATAATATTGTTAACATTGATTTAATCTTGTTCTTGATTATATTGTTGTGAATGTGGGAGGATGATTTCACTAACTACTGGATCTTGTGGACTGCGGATCACACACTCGAGTTTGCCAGATAGGGTACCGGCTGGGTGGATGTGACACTTACTCAACATTTTGATTCCCACAAGGGCTCCTTGACTCTTGTCTCGGGTTACTTTTATTAGTAGAGTATGAAAACTTGCCATTTCCCTCTGATGCCTTTTCAAGTGCTGGTAATTCCAAATTACACTGTATTTGTTCCGTTAACATGCTTTCCTTCAAGTATAGGAATTTCCAGAGGTTGCTAAGATCACATGAACTTAATGGCTTTGTCAGATAAAATGAAGCCTCACTTTGCATACATCTTAAGGCAACATTCCTTTTATCACTGAAATATATCACTGTGTATATATATATGTGGGGTGGGGGGCAGGTAAGAGAAGACTTACAAATAGTGGGTATATCAAATTCATCTTCAATTTACTCATGAGGGACAATCTCATCCGTGCTGAAAAGCATATCAACATCCATAAGGATGATGTCAAATCCTCCTTGTCTTTCTTGGAGCTTGTCAAAAGCACCAACCAAACATGTAACAGAGATAACTACAATAGAAATGAAGAAAATTAATAGGCATTAACTATTACAACTAAGAAAATTAAGTACCATTCATATCATTTTTATTATTGCTATACTTTTTCAAAACCTGAAGACTGAATCTATAGTCATTCTTTATGGCAATTCATTTTAGGTTCCTTGAGATAATAATATGAAAAAAATTACAATCAACATGAAACAATATGAATGCATGGAAAATTTAGATCAAACTGCTTAAACCAAAAATGCACAAAACTTTAAGAGTGGGGATAGATGAGAAGCTAGAATGTAATATTTTCATATTTAATAAAACCCAAAAGTACTCATAAGCTTAACAATCCAACACCCCCCCCCTAGAAATATGTCAACATAAGTAACTGGGAAAGGCCCCCACACATCCAAATGTATCAAAGGTTTTGAAGAGATTGACTTTGAAGCGAAGAAGGGAAGCTTATGATTCTTTCCCTTTTAATATGCATCACACAAAAATTTAACCATCTCTAAAGTAACTGGAAAATTAAACATAGAAATAGTGTTATAGACTAATTTAAAAGCTTGATGGCAAATTCTGAAATGCCATTCGGGGATTGAAGTCTGTTCACCAAGGAGAGCTTGTGGGGGAAAATAGCCTAAGTGCAATTGGTACAAACCATTCCTAACATTTTCTTGTAGAAGACAATTCTCTGTTGCTTCATCCTTCACATTAAACATATTGGGATGAAACTCAAATATTGCACTATTATCATATGTAAACTGTGAGACTGATAACAAATTCTTCTTAATGGTGGGAACATAAAATACTGTATTAAGATAAACCGTAGAGTAGGGTGTATGAATAAAGAAATTACCAATGTGAGTGATTGGCAAGCCTGTACCATTACCAACTTGAACTTGATCCCAACCAATACAGGGGTGAGATATGTGAAGATTTTCTAGGGCATTGGTGATGTGATTTGTAGCCCTAGAATCAGGATACCAAGTCTCATCTGCAATAGACCCACTAGAGATTTTGGAAATATTCATAGGGGGAGCATTGGTTATACCTTGAAGGGCGTGATTGTAACTCTGATGGGAGTCGCGTGCTTTATGTCTAGGATGATCACAAATTTGACAAATAATGGGAAAAGGCTGTTGTTATTTGTAGCCATCGTTCGAAGAAGGGGGTGGTGGTGAGAATGGGAGGACAATTTCAAGTAGGCCTTCCATGATAATGCCTGCCTCTATTATATGGTTGACCTCTAAAGGGAGGATGATAAGACCTAGCATTACCTGTCACACCCAACCCGCCGATTTCAGTCCCACCTGACAACCCGTGGGTCTTCATTGGCAGAATCTAGATCCATGGGCTCAAGGTATGGATCATGGGCTTCAATCCGAATAGTCCATAGCTTATTCCAACTGGAACTTCGGGTACTTGGACCTGCAATATGGATCTCGGGTTAGAATTACGGAGGTTGTTACATTACCAATCTAAGTCAGATAGCCATAGGAAAGAATAGTCATACACTAATTCATCCTTGAGACAAAATTCTTTAGTGAATAACATTCTTTTTAACTCAGTAAAAGTGAAAGGGAATACACGAAATTACTCGTGTAACCCTTTTTGGGTGTTCCACTGCAAGAGAAGTCTGGCATCAAGTGAAACTACCTATGAAGCACCCTCTTCGGCCAAAAATATGCAATTTCATCTTCAACTATAGCACATGAAATGAGGTAACAGTAGTATTCATGACTACCTCCTTTGCATTAAGTCCACTTCACGAGCAATGATCTCAACCCTTTTGTTGTACGAGGTCCATACATTTCAATACGTCGAGAGGGCATACTCTTGTGATGGGACACATTCCAGCTTGAGTTGAGATAGTGAAACCTCATAAGGTTTGATGATAATAAGTAAAGATGAGTGAGTGGATGGAGAGTCTCAAACCCTTTTGGTACAACAGTGATCCATTCTGAAACAGAAATGGGATGTTTAGGTGACAGGATATGTTTCGGCATGAACTGAGACAAAGGAGTCAATCCAAGGGTGGAAGTGAAATAAAGGGAAAGATAGATGAATGCGAGAACACATCCTGAACCCTCTTAGTATGATGGTGATATCTTCCGATACAGGAGGGGATGTTTATGCAATAGGATCTGTTCCGGCATAAATCAAGACAAGAGAATCGATGGATGTCGTAAGAATCAAGAACCACTGGCTATGTAAAAAGGGTAAATATCCTTTAATTAACACGCCTCAATGGGTGGAAGGCTAAATAGAAGGTTCTCTGTGAGAACCATGGAGTAAGGAAAGATTAAAGAACAAATAAACTCAATGGAAACTTGAAAGCTTGAAAAGCCCCCAATTCTTTTGTATGGTAAATGATCTTCTATGAACCTAACTACTTTGATGATTAGATACTAGAATATGATGTTTATTATTGTTATTACTTAGGGATGATTTCACTTACTGAGCACTTAAACTCATTGAAGTTCTCTAATTGCTCTAGACACAAGTACAAAAGCTTACGAGGAAATGGACCATTGTTTCCAGTAAGAACAAATGATCTTTAGTAATATGTATAGTTGGGATTAGATGCCAACAGTATCAATGTATCACTCAAATTAGTTTATATGTGGTTTGTAGCCCTGCTAATGGACTTTTGTTTGTTAGAGTGTGATTATGCATGATTACAAAGGCAGAACCAGAATTCAACATTGAGGGAGCCAAAGAATAAGAGTCCGGATCACTAATGTTTTCACCACACATATTATGTGGGTCCATGTAGGTCCTACTAGAGGTCCCACCTCTAAATTATTATATTATATTTAGACAGGCCCACATATATGCTGTGGGGCCCACACACATTAAAAAATAGGTAAACTATTGATAATGATAATTTTCCCTTGACAAAATAAAAGTAACAATACCAAAAATAAAAATGGCACACGATTGCAACCATAAAAAGTTATGCAAATCATTATTTTTTTTGGTTAGAGATGCAAACAAAGGGTAGTTAGTCACCTTACTACTATAGATATTTCATGCACAAAATAAAATATAAAAAAAACTAGTAGAAAAAAAAATCAAGAAAGAGAGACTAGAAAATCAAATAACAAAAAAGAAAAAAAAATTGAGAAAAAGGGGGGAAATAAAGTGAAAAAGAGAGGAATGCCTAATTGTGGAGAATATTTTTTTTTCAAATTTTCCATAACCCACGTTTGTAGAAAGAGAAGAGAATAAATAGGAAGAAAGGAGGAGAGAGGAGAGAATAAATAGAGATTGATGAGTTGTTTTCTTTTTCTTTTTTTTCTTTTAGATACAAAGGGGCTTATTAAGCCGGAGGATGGGGATATTAATATGCCTTAGCAAGAGTCAAACCCACAACCTCTTCACTAAGAGGTGTTGGTTTCACCACTAGAATAGCTCTGAGTTGGCTGATGAGTTGTTTTCTAGTTAGGAATGACATTTATATGCATTATTTTACTCTCAATATTGAGAGAGGGGCAAATAGTGATACTTCACCTGTGGGAAGAGAAAAAAACAAGACAAATTAAAGAAACTAATCAACATTTTCAAAAAGGGGAAGGGGGGGGGGCATGACCCCCTCTGGCCCTAACATAGGTTTGCCTTTGCAAAATTAGCTAATGATGTGTGTCTTTGTATCCAATAAACAAAAGAAAATTTTACAGCTAGCCCCAATATAGTAAGTTTCCGTTGTTATCCAGGGAAAAGATTCTAAGATTACCTACATGAGTCCAGTCAAGCTATAGTGTTATAGGCCCCACTGGGCCTAGGGAAACTAGGTCATGACATCTAGCGTGCATCTAGTGATTATATCCAAAGTTTCTGCTTACAACCTTATCAATGTAATCTTGGATTTCGGATCCTCTAGCCGAAGGGTAGAGATCTATGCTCCCCTCACTTTCCACTAGACCTGTAAATGGATAAATGAAATCCGCCTCCATATTCATTTAAGGGTATCCGAAACCGAATTTTTTCTTACCGGAAAATATCTGTATCCGTCCGACAACCAAACAGATTCGGATTCGGATATTTACTAAACGGATCGGATATTATCCAGGATAGTATTTTATCCGATTAACATAAATATATAATTTTTAATAAGTTTAATTAACAAACGTGATTTTGAATATTCGGAACGTTTCTACCACTTTCCTGCATTTTGAGGATTTTTAAATAATCAATTGTCAATTCTCACATCTTCCGACATGGATTAAGTTTAAAAAATTAATATTTTTAGATAATGGTTAATGACTTCACACACACGCATCACATGGGTTTGTCGGTTTTATTTTAAAAAGTTTTAAAATAACAATTTTTCCTAGCAACGTTTTTAGACACACTGTTTAACTAGATGCGGGATGCAGTCTCCTTATTCTTTTCCTTCACTCTTTTAAGCTTGTGAAGAACCGAAACGGAAAAACCCTAATGTTTAGTATTTGCCATCAACCAGCGGCAGCTTGCAAGTAACAGTAAGCAGCGGCAACCAGCAAGTAACAGCAACCAGTGGCAAAAGTTTTTCATCCGAAAAGTGGAAGGCCTTATTTGAGACTCCATCGCTCATGATAGCTAGATGGCGGCTCTTCTCTGAAATGCAAAACACCTGATCTACTTGAGAGTGGATCTCTCATGGTTTAAACTTTAAATCTAAGTTCCACAAGCTGTAAGGGTTTTCTAGAGCATTAAACTGTATACTCGGGTAAGTGTATTGGTGATTCTTCATCAAACCGTTCTTGTTCTCCCGTTTCGTTGGGCTCTTGTGCTTCTTACAGCGTCGGTAAGAACATAGCTCTGTTTGTCTTTGAACGTAGCTCTGTTCATCTTTGAATTCATCTTAGATGGCCGATGGTAGTGTGATCTTGCTTGATGTGTTAGCCCTAAAAGCCAACGATCTTCCCCTGTAGATCATCTTTGAATACATCAAAAATGGGCGACGGTGGTCTGGCAATGCTTGATGGGTTACCCCACAAATCCGATGGTCTTCACCACTTCACCTAAACTCAAGTTCTTCAAATCGCAGTCACCAAAACTCAGAAAATGGTAACCAGTAATCGGATATTTTTACTGATCGGATGATAATCGGATATCCAATAAATTATCGGATTCGAATTCGGATACCCTTTAAAAATATCTGTTGATTATCGGATCGAATTCAGATAGCGGATTTTCTTATCGGATACAAATTTGGTTAGGGGTGTATCTGAGCAAGATCCGATCCGTTTACAGCCCTACTTTCCACCACACATTAGGAGTAAGACCAACCTTTGATTTTTGTTGTTAGTAATAATAGGTGGGCCCACATTTAATGTGTGGTGGCGAGGTGTAAGGGAAGCACAAGCCTCCAACCATCAAGGTAGAGGTTGAGTTGTCAATAGGTCAGGTTGGGTCAGGCCAGCCTTGAACCCTAACCATACCCAAGAGACTGAAGTTGAAACCCAAGCCCTACCCAACTTTTCCAAAGCCTAAAATCCCCAACCCTAACTCAACTCTGATAGGGTTTCTCTAAGGTCGGCTTGCCCTAATTAACCATAGGGTCTGGTTGGCCTTGATTTACCCTGTTGTAGTGCTACCTCAATACGAACACTCATTTTCTTATTTATATACAATGGGTTTGAATATGATTAACCCATTACTTATAAACAAAGGCATGGTTAGTTCATATTAGAAACCACGAATACTTATGGAAAATATATTTAGATATTTAGGTTCTTTTTTTCATTTTTGGTAAATAGATATTAGGGTTAAGTGGGATACTTGATTGTTACTTAGTGCTTACCAAAAAAGAAAGGATACAAGATTTGTTTAAAGCCAATTTAAAGATAATTTTAATTAAATTAAACTAACAACGGGTCAAATTGGGCTGGGTTGGGTTGTCTAGAGGGCTAATTGGAACCTAACCTGACCTTTCAGGGCTGATTATTTTGTAACTCAAGTGTGCCCTTTGATTTGAAAAAATCGTGCTAAGGTCGGCCAAGCTCAAGGCAGTTTGGGCCAGTTTTAGGCCAACAAGGTTTTATTGACACCAATAGGTAGAAGAACCAAATTCGTAATCTTGATGGGTGAGAAGACAATTATTGAGTTCTCTAGTGCACAAAATGAAGCATAGCTAAAGTCAATCAGAGTGATCTTGGCTGCTCCTAGTGGGTACTTGTCCCTCCTTGGTGTTGGTGAATTAATGAAAGTGAACTATGATGCATCAATTCATGTAGGCTCTACAAAGGGGGTCTAGGTGCGGTTTTTCGACAACACACAAGAGAGCCCTAGAAGGCTCTATCAATTCTCTGTAGGTTTGGCACTGCTCTTCAAGGTGAGATTTATGCAATTTGGTTATACTATAATATTATTGTTTATATCTTGCATTTTTTATAGTTTACATGGCTGAAGTTTGGTGTGTTTCTTATTGAGAAACTAATACATATAAATTCATAAATGGGAGATATGCTTTCTCCATAAGGAAGGCAACCAACCCAATGGGTGGCTTAGTTGGTAAAATACTAACACCTCCAAGTAGGATGTCAAAGTTTGAATTCCCTTTGGGCTAGGGGCAAAGTTCTTTTATTTATTTTAGGCAAATGTTTTTATTTAGTCCCACTAGAAATCGAGAAGTCGGAATCCAAATTAATTAATAGACGGCACCCATTAACTTTGATTTATAATAATAAGATATGTCAATGCGTGTGTAGTGTAAGAGCAAAGACGGTATACCGTCCGAGCACGCGGCAGTGGGGTGTTTAGGCAGTTTTGGTGCAAGCAAGCACTACTTAGTACTTAGCACGCTTGCATTGCTGTGAACGAGATAAGATCTGAACCGTGTATTTTGATCAATGGCATATCATGTGAAACCCAGCCCTAACCTTGACCCGGAAACCCTGTTGTTTGTAGGTCCAACAACCCAAAGTAAGGCTAGAAGTCAGCTTTGGGCCATTTCAGTAGAAGACTTGGTGGCTGGATTGAAATCCGTGAGTGTTGATGTCAGTGTTCCATTTATGGGAATTGCATCCTGTTGAGGATCGGATTAGTTGATGGACTTGGAGTGCTCTCTGTATTGGTTCGAAGGCATTTCTACCTACTAGGTAAGTCACTTTAGGTGTGTGCAAAACCCTGTTATGTTTGGACTTGATCTGAGCCTTCAAATCCACTGTTTGAACTTGCTGTTCTGATTGGTCGACTGGACCAATCAATCAACCAATTGGTTCTATTTTGGTAATTAGGTTGTGGCTACTCTATTTAAGTCTAAATCTCGGGATTACTCCACCTCCTCTGCCTCCTAAGCCTCTGGAAAGAGTTAGAACTTCATTCTAAACAATTTCCTTGCATCCTTGGTTGATATCTCGCAAGAACTCAAGTAATCTCCTTCCTCCTGCAACAAAGGTATGTCTACGCTCTCTTTTCTTCTCCATCTCTGAATTTCTTTTCTTTAATCTTGTTCTTGATTGAGATCAGGAAGGAGATGTTGCATTCTTGCAACCATCTATTCCATGATCTCATTCTATTCTTTGAGATCTATGATCATCGTCATGATCTTAACCTTAGCCAACTATTTTCTTGAAACCCTAACCCTTGAATGATCTTTCTGGAAACCTTTGGTAACCTCCCATGCGAGGGAAACCTCATGGGCAATATTTATGTCAATCTAAACTTGATCATTGAATGATTTTCTTGTTGTTTTTGACCAAACAATTTATTCCCTTTCATCCTGTGATCACAACCTTTTCATGATAGCCATAAAGGTTGAAACCCTAGTTTCTTGGGTCAAATCAAGAACCCATATTTTGATCATGTTAATATCCAATCAATGTGTTTTCTTTACAAGATTTGTAACCTATCATCCTCTAGTTCTTTATCCTTGATCATACCATAATTTCTTCATAATCCATGATTAACCTAATTAGGGTAACTTTTTGATTCCTAATTTGTAACTTGAAAACTTGATTCGATTAGTGTTTTGATGTCCTCTATATACTAGTATGATGCCATTGTAGTTTCCCCCTAATTTTGTATCCTTTTGAACCACCAAATTCGGTTCTATTTTCCCAAAATTCTGATTCTTGAAGGCCACTGTCTCGGTTGGTCGACTAGGGCAGTAGATGTAATATCCAGCCCTATTCTAACCCTGACCCTAACCTGGATCCACTGTTGTATTCAGGTCCGAAGACCCAAAGCGGTGGTAGAAGAAACCTATGGACCATTCTGATTGATGATCATGATTCGGAGACTGAGCCTATGGACATTGATGATGATACCCCTTGCTTAAATGCATTATCAGTGTTTAAGGAAAGTCTGCGCATCGGAGAAGATTAACCTAGTTGATGTACCTAATGACCTCCTATGCACAATCCGAAGGAATTCCCCGAAACTAGACTTCTTGATTGAATTGTGGAAGAAAACCTCACTCAAATTGACCTTGTATAGCCTTTCAAATCCCTACTTGAAGTTTCTGAACTAAACCTGTTTTTCTGCTGAGAAACATTTTGGTGGATCCTTTTGGTCGATGCCATCGACCAAAACCATTGACCAAAGTTTCCTAGTCTGCCAAGTTAAAGATTCCATGGAATATTCCTATTCTATTTATTATGACCTCGAGCCTTGAGCCCTTGTGCAATCATTTTCTCACCTAAAATCGTGGGAAGAGCTTCCCAAGGCATCTCCTTGGCTAATGTGAAGGGAACCTCATCAAAAACTCATTGTTTACTATTGATTCTTGTCTACATCTTCCACAATAAGGTATGAATCACCATTCCACTCTCTATCCTACCATTTTCTATTCTTTTCTATTACTTTCTTGCTGATGAGACATTAGAAATGGTGCTGCAACCTTGCAACCACCACTCCAAGTGTCTACACATGATTAACCTATGAGTTTCTTAGCCATCCATTGATGCTATGCCTCCACCTCATGCCTAGCATATGTATTCCTCAATTTTTCTATTAACATCATGTCATTTTGTACCAAACTGAATTGTAGGGCATGCTATGTTCATGTTTATCACTTCTATATGATTCCAATCAAAATTCTATTAGTTCCCCTAGCTATTACATGCCATTTCCATGACAATGCAATCAATCCCAACTCATGCCATGATGTTTGTCACTTGAACTTGTTAGCTCAATTTGGGGCTTTTTGTTTGAACCATTGGATTGGGTAAATTTCTTAACTTATAGTATCCTACTACTGTTATTAAGTTTTCCTCCAAGATTCAGATTGATCCGAACACCGGAAAACCAATTTCGGATGAAAACCCCCAAAATCCATCATTCTGTCCTGAAGGAAATTTTGGTCGATACCATCGACCAAAACCATCGACCAAATGTGAAATCCAGCCCATAACCTAAATTGGACACCTATTTGTTTTGGATGAAGAAGAACTTGTTTGATGTTTGTCCTTGAAGTTGGACCTTGAGTATGGTGTTAATATGTTTAGAAGGTCCTAGGAAGTCAAGTCGGACCTCTCCCTTAGTGTAGATTCGAAAACCCATAGAAAATTGATGATGGAATTCCCTACTTGAAGAGCTTGGTTGATTTAGAAAAGAGAATGCACCTTGATGAAGAGAAGATTGGTTGATGACCTTAGAGCATGATTAGATATGATTTAAAGCCATTTTCCTATGCTAGGTAAGTTATAGTTGTTGTGTAGAAAGTTTCGTTTGATTCCGATAAGAGAAAGGCCCTCAAATCCCTGTTTTAGGCTATGCTGTCAGCCTAGGTCGACTGGCTGGGTCGACTGAGCCATGCTACCCACCCACTCGACCCAAGTAAACAGGATCAGAGCAGAATCTTCTGTTTAGGTCCTTATTGCTATATATACCTCATAACTTCGTGTTTTTAGTATCCCTAGCCTCCAAAACACCTAGAGAACGAAGGAAACTCATCTCCAAGCCTCCTTTGGTGTGGAAGAAGATCTACATTCAACTCTCAAACTTTCTCTTTCTTGTTCTTCAATCAAAGGTTAGTATTCAATCTATTATGCTATTGATTCATTCTTACTATGATCATTCTCTTCTCTAATCTGAGATTATGAGGAAGATATTGCATCTTTGCAATCATATTTTCTACAATCTCTTCTCATTCTATATGCCATGATTTCATATTCATTCTCTACATGATTTTCATGATTTCTTCTTAAACTATGATCATGTTCTTATTTTGATTTCTTCTAGCATATTAGATGCATCTCTATGATCATTCTTACTCTTGATTTACTATATTCATGTACTAGAATGAGATCTCATCATCTCTAGTTCATCTCTTTCATTCATAGCTTGTTTTCAATGAAAACCATGTTGTTTTCCAAATTAGAAAGTCTTTTTTTCCAAAATAGAAACTATGATTCTAAATTAGTAAGTAATGGTTTTAATGGTGGTTTGATATCTAAATTATGCTTTTTAGTCTTAGACTATTGTGTTAGACAATCTCTCCAAGTTTCATCACATTCCGGTTTGTGTAGCATAGGTTTCGGATCAAGATTCTCTTTTTATTTCCGGATTTGCTATTGGGCAGATTGCCTGGGTCGACTGGAGCACTCAACCCAGCCAATCAACCCGCAAGAACAGTAACTCTGTTTTTCATCCGTTTCGACTCCAATCTTTTGGAATCACTTCTTATGACCTATACATGTTTTGTCAAGCTTGTTTAGGTGATTTTGGATCTGTTCTCTGATCTCTTATTTGAAGACTATAAGTTTAGATTACGAGGTGAGTATTCCAACTCACAATATGCCTATTTACATGTCTTCATGAATGCATGATTTAGCTATTGTTATGTTAGTTTCCATTATGATATGAATGCTGTAAGTACAGTAGGATCTTATTTCCTTATTTACTTTATGTACTTGATCATGAATGAATACTTATTCATGTATGTTTCTTATTCATTTAATCTTGTCTTATTATACTCTTCTATTTGATGAGATATCTGTCGTGGATGATATGACTAAATTATGATTGTGATTGTTTAGGTATGATTTGGGATTGGGGAATGTCCTTTTGACATTTCTGTCCTTGGACATCATTGGGGATAGTATGGGATATTTTCAATGTTGCCCTTTGACACTTTCTCGGATTATTGGTTGTCATACCTAGGACTTGTCTAGCAGTGTTTGGCTAGGATATTCCCTGTTATATAAGACCCGATTCGGAAGGGTATTGAGACCGAATGACCAGTGGTAGCAATGGGGATTCATGGGCGCTCAAGACCGGTAACCAACCCGTGAGGGGACATGAATCACATTGTGGGGGCCATTTATGGGTAGGGTTGCATATGGATAGACTTGGGCTCATGGGCGTTCAAGACCGGTAACCCACTTGTGAGAGGACATGAGAGCTTCCCGTTTACTATATGTGGATGACCTATAGGGTTGATGAGTCCGTAGTCTGGGACTATGCTGACTCTAGTGTGAATGATACCGGAAAGGATCGTCAGGCGCGAGGAATGGACGTATCTGGACCTGAGTTGATATGACTAAGTAGAAGACTTGCATTGGGCTAGGCTTAACCCTTACATGCGCCAGTACTTAGACCAATGGTGATGTGAGAGAGAGGTGACTTAACCCCCAGCCATGGATTGTCCAAGATGGATGAAGGACCCTTTGCCAACCGGCGTTGTGAGATGAGACCTACCCGAAGAAGTATGGTGGTATGACTTAAAGCATGTCTGCCAATAGAGACCATCATACATACATAGAGTTAGAAGCATATTTGCATATATTGTTTCATATCATTGCATATATGTTTGCTTGTGAATGCATGTGAAGATGCTTATTGTGTTTGGATTACTTGCTAAGTTCTTTTGAACTTACCCTTCGGGGGACTTTGTTTTAGATGACATTGCAGGTACGAAAGAGAACCCGTGCACCAGCACGGAGAACCTTTCCTTACATGGTACAGCTCCGGATGTCCTTGGACAAGGTAATGAACAACGAGGCAGCCAACACTCGGATTTGGGCTCCACTGAAGACTCCTATTGATGGCAGCCGGCATCGTCTTATTCACCGATGGGATCGTGCGCTAGATGCTGATCTGAAGCTTCAAGAGCATGACCCTAAAGTGAAGAGGATGAAGACTAAATAAGAAGAAGAGTTGACTGAAGATATGGATGAGATTCTCTTGTTTCTTCTAGACTTTTATTTTACTTGTATTAGCTTAGAGCTTGCTTTAGATTTCAATCTACCTTCCGCATATGTTGTGGGGTATATTTCCGCTATACTCTACAGTTGTCTTTTGATTTGGTATCTTGTTATTCCGCACTCTGATATTCTTTAGTGATCCTTCTGTGATCCTTTCTTGACTTTTATTAGTAAAATACTTAAATACAATGATTTGTTCTTACTTTTGATTATGTTATTGTGCTAAATGGATATGATCATTCCTAAACTTGATCTTTTGGGCTGTGGATCACTCCCCCGGTAACCCAGATAGGGTATAGGCTGGGTGTATTTGGGCGGGATGTGACAGATGGTATCAGAGCCCAAGTTTTCGGACAATCATAACCATAGAACACGGTAATGAAAGCATCCTTGAGTCATAGATCCAGAAGTGACTCAAACTTTCTTAGAAGTGAATAATAGAATACTTGGATTAGAAACTTGAATAAATGAAGCATAATACATCTTGATTGAATAATACACAATAATTAAAGTTTATGGCCTGTACTTGGGTTGTAGTCATGGTTAGAGTTAAGTTGTCAGTTTTAAGTATTGTGTATGTGTGTTGAGTCGTGAGTTGGGTCTTGAGTTGAAAGCATGGTACAAAATGTCGGCGACATATCGCCGACACAGGGCGATATGTCGCCATGTCGCTGGGGGGCGATACGACACCCCCCAGCGACACCGACTTCTCATGATAAAAGGGCGAAATTCGGGCAAATTTCGTTCGAATTTTTTTTAATTTCTCTCTCTTCTCTCTCTTCTCCAGAGCTTCTCTCTCATTTTTCGCACTTTTCACTATATTTTCGTCCGATCTTCGACATCTACGGGTACATCTTGCTTCCTTGTTGGCGGATATCACGTTGTTTCTGTCGATCAGTAGCCGTTTTGCACAGATCTGAGAGTTTTTTCGTCAAACAGGTAACCATTTTTATCCAAGTAATTTTTCACAAAATGCATGCTATATGATGTTGGATGATTTTGAAATTAATATATGTTGAATACCATGTGACGATCTACGATTTCACGGAGTCGGAATTTTTTTCCGCAAAGTATTTCATTTTTTTATTTTTGTGGGTAAAAAATGATATTTTGATTATCTTGTATGATTACTTTTTAAGTGATACAGTGGTTGTATGATGATAGAAAAAACATATGTGGAACTCCGTGAGCCGATCTAAGGACTCACGGAGTCGAATATTTTTTGACCCAAAAATAAGTTATTTTATTTTTCAAAAAATATCCTGATATTAATAAAAATATCAATAATTATGAAAAATGCAAAAAATAGGGGAAAATGGGGGGAAATGTTTTGAAAATTATGGAATAATTATATAAGTATTTTTCAACTGTTGGTTGTGTTGCCCATGTGGCTTCATCGCCGGTTTTGATATGGGCAACTATTTTTATAATTATATCATACATGCAATATTCATAATTTCATATATGATTGTTTATATGTGTATAAACAATTATAATGATGTTGTTATTTGTTAATGTTATTTGAATGCAACAAATCATCATGTCCGCTGGTGGGTGTCGTAGGGGAACCGGTTCTTCCCGGTGGTGGACGAGGACAGGGACGGGACAGGGGTCAAGGACAGGGTCGGGGACAACCCTGAGAGATCAGCAGAGGAGGGAGGACCGACCCAAAGATGGCAATATTGTACGGCTATTGATGGAGACAAAAATAAAACTGAGTGTAATTTTTGTCACAAAAGAATATACTCAGGTGGCATCAGTAGGTTCAAGGGTCACATCACTGGGAGTTCAAAGGATGTGACTACATGCACAGAGGCCCATCCAGATGTAATCAAGTTACTCAGGGATTTACAAAAACAAAGGGGGAAGAAGAAAGATGATCGGAGGAAAGTCAACAGAGCACTAGATGATGCAGTGCGGGGGCCGTCATCATATGTGGATGATTCAGATGATGATAGGGATGTTGATCCTGTTGATGTGGACAGAGATCAGGAGGAGAGGGATATGCGGCGGGCCATGGCAAAGAGCAAACGATTGCACCATCAGGAGCAGGATATGGCCAGAGCTAGAGCTACAGGAGCTGGTCCATCTAGGCCTACAGGGGCTAGACCTTCTGATTCTGGGGGGAGGGGTGGTGTATTTGGCATGTTTGGCAGATCACAGAGTCAGCGGGCCCCTCATACATCAGGTTCAGACCGTTCAGTGCCACTACCACGGCAACCATCTGATTATCCACGCCGTCCAGACCCGACCATGGAGCAAGATCCTGATACATTCAGGAGAAAAGGGGCCAAGCAGCCCAAGATATCTGGTGCATGGAAAGGTATGGCAAAGAAGGTAAAGAAGGCAATGTCAAAGTGGATTTATTACAATCACATCCCAGCAAACACAGCACAGGGTCCATACTATACGAATATGATTGATACTATTGCAGCGGCAGGCCCTGGATATAGTGGTCCCAACCCTACAGAGTTGATGACCACCCTCCTTCAAGAGGAGAAGCAAGAGCTGCAGGAGTATATTGATAGTATGAAACCCTTTTGGGATACTTATGGATGCACCATCATGTCTGATGGATGGACCGGCCCGACGAGAAAGTCCATCATCAACTTCCTGGTATACTGTGATTGGAGAACTGTCTTCTTGAAATCAGTGGATGCTACTGGTCATACGAAAGACCACAGATATATCATGAGTCTCCTGCAGAATGTGATCGACCAGGTTGGTAGGAAAAATGTGGTGCAAATTGTCACTGACAATGGCTCCAACTATAAGAAGGCCGGTGAAGTGTTGATGGCTTCACCTGATTATAACCTTATGTGGACACCTTGTGCTGCACATTCAATTGACCTAATGCTGAAGGACATTGGAAAAATCAGCATTGTCCACAACACCGTTGAGAGTGCAAGACAGGTAACCAACTTCATCTACAATCATAACGTTGCTTTGGCAATGATGCGGAGATCATGTGGAGGTGAGTTGGTGCGACCTGGTCCGACAAGATTTGCGACAAATTTCGTCGCCTTGAGCAACATGCAAGATAAGAAGTCGGGCCTCAGATCCATATTTGCATCGCAGGAGTGGTTTGATTGGGCTGGATCCAAGTAAGATAACTATCTACTATTTCATCTTATAAATTATTATATTTATATTATGAGTTTATGATTATCTTGTATGATATTTATTGTCTATTGACTTAATGAGTTTGTGATAATTCAGCACGACCAATGGGCGCGCCGCACAGTACACAATATCATCTGATGATTTCTGGAGATGTGTTATCGTAGTGTTGCAGACCATAGATCCTATAGTAAAGGTCTTGCGTATGGTGGACTCTTCCTTGAGGGGACCCACTATGCCCCACTTGTATGCATCCCTTGAGCGTATGAAGGATGCTATAAAGGCAGCAAACCCTAGAGGACATCGGGCTTTCTTAGATATTGTCGATGCACGATGGACAGCTCATCTGATGCATCCTCTTCATAGGGCCGGTAAGTAAATATTATGGGTTGTTGATTTGTAGTTGTAGACTTGTAGACTTGTAGACTTGTAGACTTGTGGGCTTGTAGCATTGTAGGTATTGGTACTTTGGTAGTTGGTACTAATTTTAAGCTTTTTTAATTATGCAGCATATTTTCTAAACCCTAAGTATCAATATAGTCAACATTTAGGGTTGGACACAAACCTATTGGATGCCCTGATACAGGTGATAACGAAGTTGGAGCCAGATGAGATGGTCCAATCATTTTGCCACAATGAGGTGAGACATTGGGAATTTCAAACGATTAGTGAGTTGTATTAATTGTTTAAATAATTTAGATAACCAATCAATACTAATGATTGTATTATTGTAGATCAAATTGTTTAGAGATGCATTTGGGTCTTTTAGTGGAGCTGGTGTCAGACAGGCAAAGAAACCATGGATCCAGGTTAGATACTTATATAGTTAGATCCTTAGGGCTTAGATGCATAAATGTTTTGAGTCTTTTGACTTTTGAGTTTCTAACTTAATGTTTTTGTGATAATGCAGCTGAATGGTGGTATCTCTATGGCAATAGTTCATCAAACTTGCGAAGATTGGCAGTCAGGATCCCGCCTCGGACTTGCTCGCCTCTCGGATGTGAGAGGAATTGGAGTACATTCAGCATGATCCACTCCCAGAGGAGGAACCGGTTGGGAAGCCAGCGTCTAAATGACCTCGTATATTCACTATAATATGAGGTTGAAGCTGCAATATGCCAGGGAGCAGGCTCAGAATGAAAGGCAATACATCAATCTCGATGATATATTTGATGTTGCCGAAGATGACCAAGATCCCCTCACTCAGTGGATGTTGGACAGGGGTGAGCCGGTATTGGACCAACTTTGAAGGGAGGCCCGACCCGAGAACTACCTCAAGCTGCAGGGGTTAATGTGGGTGAGTATATGGCCACTGAAGAGGGTCAGGCACATGCAGAGGCAGTTGCCACTGCTGATGAGGATTGGATGATGGCACCAGGCACGGAGGAGCCGCAGGACAACAATCCCGATGACACACTCTCGCCTAGTCAGACTGGTGGAGATGATGATGGTGGTGGTGGTGGTAGTGGTGGTGGTGGTGGTGGTGGAGGAATTGGAGAGCGTATACATGTTCCACTACCAGAGACACAGGAGCCCCCACCCAGATACACTGGGGAGAGTCATTTTGATCATGCCACTCAGGATTATGATCATGGTGGTGATTATCGCCGTAGTCGTCAATATCCCGATACGAGGCCGAGCCACCATCGAGGGGGGAGCTGGCCATGACTATGTTAATCCTTGGGATGCGGCGATTGCGTCAATGGGGTCCATGAGCTTGGATGAGTCTGTAGGCTCCACACCAGGTTATTGGCCTACGGGTAATTATGGGGTCCCTCTCCCTCCTTCAGATGGACAGTATGATATGAGAATTAGTAACCCCTCTAGTTCTTCGTATCATGGGAGCTATGGTGTCCCCTCTAGTTCTTCGTATCATGGGAGCTATGGTGTTCCTCTCCCTCTTTCACAATCAGAGTCATTCGCACCAACAAGGGCATCTGATGGCATGCAGTACGTTCCTTGGCCCTATTCTCACTTCCCTCAAATTGGAGTTCTCACGGCAGCGGAAGATGACCGCTATAGAACTGCAGTGAATGATTACTTAGACAATTTTCAATATCGTATTAGATGGGATGAGTATGTGAATTTGTTGGGGGGGGCATCAATGGAGACAGTCTGAGTCAGAGGAATTTGATCCACCTAGGCACAGTACTTGGTACTGAGACTGAGAGTTTCAGATTTTATATGGTTGGATGACTTTATGTATTACAGTATTTGTACAATGAATTGTAGACTTTATATGATTTGGTTTTATGAGTTTTTAGGTTTTTAGTTTCGGGGCTTTCGTCCGCGTATAGGAGGACATGGGTCGATTAAGAACATTAGTTTAGGTAATGTTTTAGATCAAAATGTTTATTAGCCTCAAATTAGGCTACACATCAAATTTCAGGTCAAAATGACTAAAAAAACCCATTGAAACAGGGGTTCGATTTTTCATCGAACCCCTACCAAAAGTCGCCCGACTTTTGGCGAAATTTCGGCCATGTCGCCAAGGAGCGACACGGCGACACGGTTCGAAATTTCGAACTATGGTTGAAAGTTGTCGTTGTGATTTGTCCTTGTCAGTGAGTCTCTGTTGTGATTCGTGTTGTAGTCGTGTGTTGTCATGAGTCTGAGTCGTGTGTCGTCGTATGAGTTTGAGTCGGGTGTTGTTGTTGGGAGTAATGGTCGTGAGTGGTCGTCATGAGTTATAAGTCATAATTAAACATTCACAATTACTAATACAACAGAAGAAATGCATAATGTACAATAACATAAGTGAAACAAACTGAATTTCACTAATCACTTAGGTTTACAAGTCTGAAAGAAAATACATCTGTGTAGCATAAAAGGAAACTCCTAGCTCTACTTATCTAAGTGATCGACTTCGGCGATCTGTCTAATCTCTCCTAGCTATGAACTCCTCCTCCAATCGTGTAAATCACTCACCTAAGGTGCACATGTAGGACTCTATCCTCCTCTGCTCATCCTCTATAGTCACCTGGAGCCTCAGAAGTCGTATGTGTTGGACCTCCAATCTTACGAAAGCGTGGTGTAGGAAATCTCCTCGTGTCTCGGAATCTCATCTTGACCTCGATCCTCATCTCTATGATCCTCATCTCCCTGATTATTATCCTCATCTTCATCCCGAGCTACAACCCCGTCATGATCATCATCATCACCATCTTTGTGCTCGTCATCGACACAGCATCACCATGATCATCCTCATCCTACTCATCACCATCATCCTCTGTGCCATCAGCCTTGGCAATATCACCCTCATCTTTTGACCTAGCTACGTCACGAAGCCCCTATGATATCCCTGGTAGTGAAGCTAATCTCTCTTCCTCCAACCGTAGACTTGATGACAATCCTAGTACTATCTGTTTAAGCAATTGTTCTTGAGAATCAAACTGATCTCTCATAGCTCGAGATTTTCCCTCCAGTCATGTCAGTCGATCTTCTATATTGTATATGTGTGCCTCCATCCTCAAAACTGTTGAGCTGAAATAGTTTCTTCCTCATCCTACTAAATCTCCTGATCCTCCGCATCATCATCTTCATCCTAATCTTGAACCTCATTTGGAGTTTGGATTGTTGCCTCCTTATTCATGTATTATCTTTGCTTATGACATAGGAATAGTACTTTGATCTTCACCTCTACCTCTCCTAACCCCTAGGTGTTTTCTTCGTGGTGGTTTGAAGGGAATTTGAAGAGTCAAGTTGAGTTTTGCATTGCATGAGTAAAGGAAGTTAAGCAATGCAATATTTGGTGAAGAGGGGCATTTTGGTAAATTCTTGGAAAAGTTTGTTTTCAATGGAAATTGTGATTTGGACATGTTAGCATGTGTATAAGAGTTGGTTTAACATGCTAAGAAGGATTGTTTGGATAAGATCCATTGAAACCCCTGGAGTTTGGAAAAAATTCTGCAAGAAGGGCATTTTCGTAATTTTTCGAAAAAATTTGATTTTGTCAAGATTTCAATTTGGACATTCTAGTGTGTTCATAAGACTTGGATAAACATGCTGGGATGGTTTGTTTGGTGAAAATCATTCAATTTTGATGTGTAGAAGTAAAAATTCAGCAACTTTGGAAAAAGGAATTCTCTTTTGGGCTAAGTTTTGTGATTTTTGGAAAGTTAGAATTTGATCGAACGAAGTGTGTGAGCATCTTCCTCATATTGAAATAGTCATGTAGGAAGTGGTTTGAGGTCAGAATTCTATTTGGTTTGAAGGTGGGACAAGTGTTTGCAATGTTGGATTTTGTTGAAGTAAATAGTGAAATTGGTGCAAAGTGTGAGAAATCTTTTGGTTGAAGCTTGGCATTGTGTGGAAAATGGTTGGAACATGTTTCTAAACACCCCTAAACATGTTTTTAACCAAGAACAGTAAGCATTTCTCAGTTTTGAAGAAAACCAAGAAGTTGGTAAATGGCTTTTGCAAGAAAAGAAGTAAGAATGAAGACTACCTTGTGTTGTTGATCAAAGAAGGTTGTAAGTTGTTGTTGAAGCCTCTTGTGTGAGATCCCACCTATTCCTAACCTTGTTGTTGTACTAAATACATATATACCATATGCATTGTTCGATTTATTCTCTACTGTACGAATTGCCTAGTTTCGTTTGGTAGAAGTTTACCCCAAAGTTGATCTATTCTCTCCATGATTTCTTCTTGTGCCTTACTTTCCCTTTGATAGGAGGATGATCTAGAGTGGACCTCCATACACTCTATAACCTTGTGAATTCTCCACATGATGATTTTGAAAAGAAATCAAGTGTGATCTTCATGATTTGTTATTCATTCTAATTGTTTCAAGACTTCAAGCTTTTCATCTCCTATTCTTCAATCAAATATTTGTAATCTCCCTTGTGTTGTATTGATCTACTCTTGCTATGATTTATTCTTTGAGATCGAGATTATGAAGTAGATGTTGCATCCTTGCAACATATTGATCCTTGCAACCATCTCTTCTACAATCTCCTTTCATTCTTAAAGTTTTATGATCTTCATATTAATCTTTGCCACGATCCTTGTGAAATCTTCATGAAGCCATGATCATACCTTCGATTTGATTTCAAAGCATGTAAGATATATTCCTTGTTTCCTTACAAAAGACTTATTGTTATTTCTTTTCCGTGGACTTTGGGTAAAGGAAGCCAAGATAATAGGAAAGTACCCTGCCTGTTTGAAACCAAGCACTCTCCCAATTTCGAGGACGAAATTATTTTAAGGGGGGGGGGAGAATGTGAAATCCAGCCCAAACCTAGCAAGGACACCCTATCTGTTTTGGGTAAAGAAGGGTTTGTTTAAATGTTGACTTTGAAGTTGGACCGTGATTTCAGTTTTGTTTAAATGTTGATTTGAAGTTGGACCGTGATTTCAGTTTTACTATCTTTGAAAATCTTAGGAAGCCATGTCAGACCTTTCTCTTAGGGTTGATCCAATGTCCCAAAATGAGGGATGATGTCTTCGTGGGCCATCTCAGTAGAAGATATGGTGTTTGACCCAAAACCCATGGATATTGATGATGGTGTTTCCTTATGGAAACCTTAATTGATTTGGTATTGAACTACTCACTAGTGAAGAAGAACTTGGTTGATGGACCTAAAGCTTAGTTGGACCTGGTTTGAAGACATCCCTCCATACTAGGTAAGTAGTATGATGTGTTGAAAGAAGCCCATCCAAAAAAATATTGAAGTTAGGCCCATTAAATCCCTATTTTTGAACAAGCTGTCCAGGCAGTGGCATTTTGGTAATTTTCTGTTTTTAAGGTTTTTAAAAGCTTTATTTCTTTTAAATTTCGTGGTAAACTTTCCCACTAGGTTTCTAACTCTCTATGGAACGTGGAAAGGACCTTAGATCTTCCTCTTTGGCAACCAATCAATCAGAGGGGTCAGTTTGGTCAGTTTGGTGAAATCCTAGTAATTCTTGGACTCTGTGTGCTATTTAAAGAGGGGGAACTCCATGTTTTTCAATCCCAATCTGTTCTAAACCTTTGGAGAACGTAGGAAGAGCCCTAGATCCTCTCCTTCGAAGCCAAGGAAGACCCTCAAGCATCTGTTCATATTTCTTCATCGGTTTCTCTTCTAAAAGGTTAATATTCAATTCGTTTCTTCTTTAATTCATTCTTTCTTCTCTACTTCTGATATTCTGATTATGAGAAGGGTATTACACTGCTGTAATGACCTCTTCTCTAATTCTTTTAGCCCTAGAGTGAATCCCCCAATTCACTCTATGTTCTTGAAGCCATATGGCAATGATTCTTGAATTTGACTCCACCAAAATCTTGATGATACTTTCCTTGAATTTTCTACCTATCTTTATGATTGAGGGGAAGGTCTCATACAATTACTATGACCTTCCCTTATGTCCTCATGATTGAGGAGTTGATCCTTGTTTTTCCTTGGACCATTGGAAACCAAAAGGGAGAGATTTTGAGGGGAAATTCTTGGGTAACTCTCATGAGAGGGTAACCAATTGACAACCTTTTATTTTCTGTTAATTCATTGGACCCTCCCCAAAACCTTTATTGATTGTAAATTCTTTCCCTAGGGTGAATCTTTATTCTCCCTAGTCTTCCCATGGGATATTAGGATTTCCTTTGAATTTATTTACATTCTTTCCTCTCATTGGTAGACCCTTCCTAATTCCATTCTTGATTTTGAAATATTAATGAGATGTTCCTTTATCTATCTTGGGTTGTTTTTGTAAGAGTTAATTATGGGTAACTCTCATGGGAGGTAACCAACTCTTATGAGAGGTAACCATATCTAAGACCCTAATGTTCTTTTATCTGTTGGAAACTTCCCAACACCTTTTCAGATTGTGCATTCTTTGTTTCTCTTTTCCTAGGGTGAATCTTGATTACCCCTAGCCTTGCCATGAGAGCCATCAGTTTTGTTTTGAATCTGCGCACCGAAGAGGGGTGAATTAGTTGAAATACCTAATGAACTCCTGTGCTCAATCCGATTATATTTTCCGAAGCTAGACTTCTTAATGGACTTCCAGGAGAAAACCCCACTCAATTTGACCCCATATAACCTTCCAAATTCCTGTCCGAAGTTGCTGAACTATGTCTGACAAATCCTGCTTGCGCATCAAAGAAGATGAGCTTATTTGGTAGACCTAATGAACTCCAATTCTTGATCTGAAAGTATTTTCTAGAAACTAGACTTCTTGATTGACTCGTAGAAGAAAACCTCACTCAATTTGACCCTGTATAGCCCTTTGAATCCCTGTTTGAACCTTGTTGTCCTGATTGGTCGATTCATTGGTCGATTGGACCAACAAACCAATCAATCGACCAATGGTGTCTGAATTTACCAATTTGGTCCTGTCTCTTCTATTTAAGTCTAATCTCGGGAATACTCCGCCTCATCTGCCTCCTAAGCCTCTGGAACGAGTTAGAACCTTAATCTAATCAATTCCCTTGCATTCCTTGGTGATCTGTCACAAGACTTGAAGAAATCTTCATCCTCCTGCAACAAAGGTATGTGTATACTCACTCTTTCTTCTCCATCTCTGATTTTCTTTCTTTAATTCTGTTCTTCTTTGAGATCAGGAAGAAGATGATGCACTCTTGCAACCATCTATTCCATGATCTCATCATGTTCTTTAAGATCCATGATCATCATCATGATCTTAACCTCAGCCAGTGGAATCTTTGAAAACCCTAACCCTAATCCTTTGAAACCCTAACCTGGGTGATTATCTGGAGAACCTTTTGGTAACCCCCCATATGAGGGAAACCTCATGGGTAATGTGGAGGTTGATCTAAATTCAATATTCTTTAATTCTTCTTGTTGTAATTGGCCTATCATCAATTCCCTCCCTCCTGTGATCTTAACCTTTTCATGAGAGCCATAAAGGTTGAAACCCTAGTTTCTTGGGTCAAATCAAGAACCCATATTTTTACCATGACTTGATGATTTTATCTTCCCATATGATTCTAATACATCCTAGGAAGTTCCCCTTCGAATTTCGGATCAATCCGACTTCAAACGAAGAAGTTATGACCAAAATGTTTTCACTATCCCGTACTGACTCGATTGGTCGACTGATTGGTCGACTGGGTCAGTAGACCAATCAATCGACCAATGAAGACAGTAGCTTCAATTTTTGCTCAGTTTGATTCGTTTGCTCTCTGATCTTTTAGGTATCTTTCCTAATGTGGTATCTATGCTTGTTAGGGGTTTATTTGCCATGTTTGGTGTCTCTCTCTTTGATCTTTGGATTATCTTCGGCGATAATCAGGTAAGGACAGTTGATTCCTTAACTACATAGATTGTTTGTTCTCTGGTTTCTACTTTATGAAACTATGAGATTACCTACTGTTATTGTATTTTAATTCTGATCTCCTATTGTGGGAACAGTAGCACTTATTTATATCATCTTTTCATTGTTTATGTTATATGAATTACTTATTACTGCTTAATCTGATGTTGCTTTTGCATTCTCTTTTATATGATGAACTACTGGTTGTGTATGTCATGACTGATCTAAGAATGTGTTTGCTTAAGTTTGGTTTGGGATTGGGAAGTGTCCTTTTGACACTTCTGTCCTTGGACATTATCGGAAATAGTATGGGATGTTTCCGGGGTTGCCCATTGACGCTTTCCCGAATCAATGGTTGTCATACCTAGGGATGTCTAGCAGTGTTTAGCTAGGATACACCCCTGTTATATCAGACCCGATTCGGAAGGGCATTGAGACCGAACGACCCGTGATAGCAATGGGGATTCACGGGCACTCAAGACCGGTAAGATATATCCGTGAGAGGACAGGAATCACATTGTGGGGGCCATTTATTGGAGGGTTGCATATGGCTAGACTTGGGCTCATGGGCGCTCGAGACCGGTGAGTTATATCCGTGAGAGGACATGAGAGCTTCTCGTTTACCATATGTGGATAACCAATAGGGTTGATGAGTCCGGTGAATAATATCCGTGACTCTAGTGTGAAGGATACCTGAAAGGATCCCGAGAGGGGAGGAATGGAAGTATCTGGAACTGACTTGATGTAACTGAGTAGATGACTTGCATTGGGCTAGGTTTTTCCCTGACATGCGCCGGTACTTATGCCAAATGGTTGTGAGAGAGTGTGTTGACTTAACCCCCTACCATGGTTTGTCCAAGAGGGATGCCCGGACCCACTACCAACAGGAGCCGTATGCGTGACCTACCCAAAGAAGTACGGTGCTATGACTTAAAGCATGTCTGCCATAGAGACTAGCATACATAGAGTTAGATGCATTCATACATTATCTGTTTCATATTGCATTGCATCTTGTTATGGTTTGCCACATGTTATCTATGATGTTATGGATTAACTTGCCTTACTGAGTTAAACTCATTCCTTTTTTTGTACAATCTGTTGTTAGACTTCTCTACAGGTTTGGATTTCTTTGACGGTACGTATGAGGAAGCACAAGGTGAAGAAGATGAAGACTGAAGAGCAAGAAGAGTTGACTGAAGATGTGGATTAGATTTCTTTTGTTCCTTCTAGACTTATCTTTTACTATACTTGTATTAGCTTAGAGCTTTACTTGGATTTCGATCTACCTTCCGCATGTGTTTGTAGGGTATAATTCCGATATACTCTACAGTTGTCTTTTGATTTGGTATCTTGTTATTCCGCACTCTGATATTCTATAGTGATCCTTCTGAGATCCTTTCTTGACTTTTATTATAAATTACTTGAACATTATGATTTGTTCTTGCTTTTGATTACGTTATTGTGCGAAATGGATATGATCGTTCCTAAACTTGATCTTTTGGGCTGTGGATCACACTCTCGGGTATGCCAATTAGGGTACCGGCTGGGAGGATGTGACATCTTGAGAGTCTTGGAACCTTAGGAATCCCTAAAGAACCTTTTCCCCAAGAGCAGACTCGAAGTTGGTGAAGATAGAAATTGGATTGAAATAGAGAAAGTAGTCCCTTTAAGGTTTTTTTTCAAGCAGGGCAGATTTTGTTGTTTTGGCAATTTTCGAAGATATTGATTTTGATGCCTTGTTTGGATTTTAATGGCATGTGCAGTTGAGTTAAGTATGTTTGACATGTTGGAAGTCTGATTTTGAATTTGGACATTTGCTCGTAGATTTTTGGCTTTCGATTGGTTTATCAGAATGACCGGAGAAGGAATAGTGGTGCTTCCTCAAGTCGAAATGGAAAGAAAGTTGTTCCTAAAGTTGGAGTGTCCTCTGGCAGTGTTGAAGCCCAGAACCCTCCGAAAGGTCAAGCGACCGGTAACCTATCCGGTGCTCCTCCAGTGGTCAACTACCAAGAAATCATTAATCTTATAGGGGAAATGTTGCAACAGCAGAGCGTACAATTCAACCGAATCTTGACTGGGATAATGGCCATGCACAATGAGACTCGTGCTGCTGCCCAGGCAAACCCTAATCTCGCTACTGTGCTAGATGCTGAAAGAGAGAAGCTAGATCACCAGAAGTCCCTACCCAATAGAAGTTTTGGCTATGCTAAAAGGACCGGCAAGAAGTTCACTAGGCCTGCACCGTACCCCACCTCGATGTATCAACCCCGGACTGTGGGACAAAGTGTTGGGAATGCAAACCTCGATCAAATTGCTGCAGACCCGAGGCCAATGAATCAAAGATCTATAGAACCGGTACAATCTGTAGGACAGAGAGAACTTGTTTGTTTTTACTGACATAAAAAAGGACATTTCGCCTGTCGTTGCCCTCATAAACCAAGTCGTCGAGCTGCTTTGGCTGCGAAACTAGTTTAAGCCCCTCCTGCCGATAAATTGATTAACAATGTTGGAAGCGAGTTAGAATCAAATCGTGATCTCGTAACCGGTACGTTACTCTTAGCCTTTAACTCCTACTATAGATATATTCTTTAATTATTCATTGTATAAATACCATATGCACTGTTTTGATTTATCTTTGCTTGTGCATTGTATGAATACCACATGCATTGCCTTGATTTATTCTTTACTTATGCATTACATACCTATCATATGCGTTGCTTGATTTAATCCTTACTGATGCATTGCATATAGGTATATGCATTGTTTTGATTTATTCTTGCCATATGAGTTTGCCTAGTCTTGATTGAAGTGCCAGTGAGTATTATTTTGAGTTCCTCTTAGATGTTTAAGAAGTCAGCCAAGATTCCAATGTTCTCTACCTATTAGATCTATTTTCATGGTACCTTCCATCCCCGTAAAGTTTCGGTGGAAGAATCACACCCCTGAAGAAGTTTCCTCATCTTATTGGAAGCCCAAGTATACTTTCAATTTCGAGGAAGAAAATTTTTAAGGGGGGGAGATTGTGAAATCCCACCTAATCCTAACTTTGCTGTTGTGCCAAATGCATACATACCATATACATTGTTCGATTTATTCTTTGTCGTATGAGTTGCCTAGTTTCGTTTAGTAGACGCTTACCTCGAAGCTGATCTATTCTCTCTACAATTTCTTCTTGTGCCTCCCATTCCCTTTGATAGGAGGGTGATCTTAAATCATTTCCATGACTGATCCTTCTATCCCTGCTATTCTAGAGTGGATCTCCATACACTCTATAACCTTGTGAATTCTCCACACGATGATTTCGAAGAGAAATCAAATGTGATCTCCATGAATTGTTATTCCTTCTAATTGTTTCAAGACTTCAAACTTTTCATCTCCTATTCTTCGACCAAAGATTAGTAATCTCTCTTGTGTTGTATTGATCTACTCTTGCTATGATTTATTCTTCGTGATTGAGATTACGAAGAAGATGCTGCATCCTTGCAACCATCTCTTCTACCCTCTCCTTTCATTCTTAAGGTTTTATGATCTTCATGTTGATCTTCGCCATGATCCTTGTGAAATCTTCATGAAGCCATGATCATACTTTCGATTTGATTTCAAAGCATGTTAGATTTACTCCCCTGTTTTCTTACAAAAGTCTTATCGTTATTTGTTTTCTCGTAGATTTTGAGAGAAGGAAGTTCAGTTAGAAGCGAAGTACCACCATCTCTTTAGAAGCCTAGTACTCTCCCAATTTCGAGGACGAAATTATTTTAAGGGGGGGAGAATGTGAAATCCAACCCATAACCTAAATTGGACACCCTATTTGTTTTGGATGAAGAACTTGTTTGATGTTTGACCTTGAAGTTGGACCTTGAGTATGGTGTTAATATGTTTAGAAGGTCCTAGGAAGTCAAGTCGGACCTCTCCCTTAGTGTAGATTCGAAAACCCATAGAAAATTGATGATGGAATTCCCTACTTGAAGAGCTTGGTTGATTTAGAAAAGAGAATGCACCTTGATGAAGAGAAGATTAGTTGATGACCTTAGAGCATGATTAGATATGATTTAAAGTCATTTTCCTATGCTAGGTAATTTATAGTTGTTGTGTAGAAAGTTTCGTTTGATTCCGATAAGAGAAAGGCCCTCAAATCCCTGTTTTAGGCTATGTTGTCAGCTGGGTCGACTGGGCCATGCTACCCACCCACACGACCCAAGTAAACAGAATCAGAGCAGAATCTTTTGTTTAGGTCCTTATTGCTATATATACCTTATAACTTCATGTTTTTAGTATCCCTAGCCTCCAAAACACCTAGAGAACGAAGGAAACTCATCTCCAAGCCTCCTTTGGTGTGGAAGAAGATCTACATTCAACTCTAAAGCTTTCTCTCTCTTGTTCTTCAATCAAAGGTTAGTATTCAATCTATTATGCTATTGATTCATTCTTATTATGATCATTCTCTTCTCTGATCTGAGATTATGAGGAAGATATTGCATCTCTGCAATCATATTTTCTACAATCTCTTCTCATTCTATATGCTATGATTTCATATTCATTCTCTACATGATTTTCATGATTTCTTCTTAAACTATGATCATGTTCTTATTTTGATTTCTTCTAGCATATTAGATGCATCTCTATGATCATTCTTACTCTTGATTTACTGTATTCATGTACTAGAATGAGATCTCATCATCTCTAGTTCATCTCTTTCATTCATAGCTTGTTTTCAATGAAAACCATGTTGTTTTCCAAATTAGAAAGTCTTGTTTTCCAAAATAGAAACTATGATTCTAAATTAGTAAGTAATGGTTTTAATGGTGGTTTGATGTCTAAATTATGCTTTTTAGCTTAGACTACTGTGTTAGACAATCTCTCCAAGTTTCATCACATTCCGGTTTGTGTAGCATAGGTTTCGGATCAAGATTCTCTTTTTATTTCCGGATTTGCTCTTGGGCAGATTGCCTGGGTCGACTGGAGCACTCAACTCAGCCAATCAACCCGCAAGAACAGCAACTCTGTTTTTCATCCGTTTCGACTCCAATCTTTTGGAATCACTTCTTATGACCTATACATGTTTTGTCAAGCTTGTTTAGGTGATTTTGGATCTGTTCTCTGATCTCTTATTTGAAGACTATAAGTTCAGATTATGAGATTAGTATTCCAACTCACAATATGCCTATTTACATGTCTTTATGTATTATGACATGAATGCATGATTTAGCTACTGTTATGTTAGTTTCCATTATGATATGAATGCTGTAAGTTCAGTAGGATCTTATTTCCTTATTTACTTTATGTACTTGATCATGAATGAATACTTATTCATGTATGTTTCTTATTCATTTAATCTTGTCTTATTATACTCTTCTATTTGATGAGATATCTGTCGTGGATGATATGACTAAATTATGATTGTGATTGTTTAGGTATGATTTGGGATTGGGGAATGTCCTTTTGACATTTCTGTCCTTGGACATCATTGGGGATAGTATGGGATATTTCCAATGTTGCCCTTTGACACTTTCTCGGATTATTGGTTGTCATACCTAGGACTTGTTTAGTAGTGTTTGGCTAGGATATTCCCTGTTATATCAGACCCGATTCGGAAGGGTATCGAGACCGAACAACCCGTGGTAGCAATGGGGATTCATGGGCGCTCAAGACCGGTAACCAACCCATGAGGGGACATGAATCACATTGTGGGGGCCATTTATGGGTAGGGTTGCATATGGATAGACTTGGGCTCATGGGCGTTCAAGACCTGTAACCAACCCGTGAGAGGACATGAGAGCTTCCCGTTTACAATATGTGGATGACCTATAGAGTTGATGAGTCCATAGACTTGGACTATGCTGACTCTAGTGTGAAGGATACCGGAAAGGGTCGCCAGGGGCGAGGAATGGATGTATCTGGATCTGATTTGATGTGACTAAGTAGAAGACTTGCATTGGGCTAGGCTTAACCCTGACATGCGCCAGTACTTAGACCAATGGTGATGTGAGAGAGCGGTGACTTAACCCCAGCCATGGATTGTCCAAGATGGATGAAGGACCCTTTGCCAACCGGCGTTGTGAGATGAGACCTACCCAAAGAAGTATGGTGCTATGACTTAAAGCATGTATTCCAATAGAGACCAGCATACATACATAGAGTTAGAAGCATATTTGCATATATTGATTCATATCATTGCATATATGTTTGCTTGTGAATGCATGTGAAGATGCTTATTGTGTTTGGATTACTTGCTAAGTTCTTTTGAGCTTACCCTTCGGGGGACTTGTTTTTAGATGACATTGCAAGTACGAAAGAGATCCCGTGCACCAGCACGGAGAACCTTTCCTTACATGGTACAGCTCCGGATGTCCTTGGACAAGGTAATGAACATCGAGGAAGCCAACACTCGGATTTGGGCTGCACTGACGACTCCTATTGATGGCAGCCGCATCGTCTTATTCGCCGATGGGATTGTGCGCTAGATGCTGATCTGAAGCTTCAAGAGCATGACCCTAAAGTGAAGAGGATGAAGAATGAAGAAGAAGAAGAGTCGACTGAAGATGTGGATTAGATTCTCTTGTTTCTTCTAGACTTTTATTTTACTTGTATTAGCTTAGAGCTTGCTTTAGATTTCGATCTACCTTCCGCATATGTTGTGGGGTATATTTCCGCTATACTCTACAGTTGTCTTTTGATTTGGTATCTTGTTATTCCGCACTCTGATATTCTTTAGTGATCCTTCTGTGATTCTTTCTTGACTTTTATTAGTAAAATACTTGAATACAATGATTTGTTCTTGCTTTTGATTATGTTATTGTGCTAAATGGATATGATCGTTCCTAAACTTGATCTTTCGGGCTGTGGATCACTCCCCCGGGTTACCCGGATAGGGTATAGGCTGGGTGTATTTGGGCGGGATGTGACACCAAAGTTGTTGCTGACAGCAACCTTGGCCAGATTTGATCCAATTAATATCCAATCTTCCTAATTTCTTCTCTAACTTATTATTGATGTTTGTTTAGGGCCTTAACAATTATTTTGGACTATTTCTTGGTACTCTCAATTCATCATCAATTCAACCCAAGGTAAGGATGGTTATCTCCATAAATATATAGATCACCAACTTATAATTTATGTTCTTGTTTATGAATAGAACCTTTTGATTACTTTTAAATCTTTATAAGACTGTTATATATGTGTTAGAACAGTAGTATTGACATCTTCGTACTCTTGTCATGTTACATTACTATTCTTGTTTACTTATGTCTATGATGATTCATTTCAATATCATGATTTAACTTTTATGATAAGAAGTATTGGATGCATGAAAGATGATGAACTTGAATATGTGATTGTTTACGTACAACTTGGGATTGGGGAGTGTTCTATTGACACTTTTGTCCTTAGGCATCGGAGGGAATAGTATGGGATGTTCTCCGATGGTGCCTATCGACACTCTCCCGGGTTATTGGATGACATACATAGGACTGTCTGGTTGATTGGCTAGGTTTATCCTTGTCGTGTCAGACCTGAATCGGAAGGGCATTGAGACCGAAACAACCCGTGGTAGTGTATGGTTGGATGGGCGCTCTAGGCCGGTAACCAATCAGTTGGGGACATAAACCATGCTACGGATACCCGAAAGGGGCCATTTATTGGTAGGGTTGCAAATGGCTACACTTGGGCTCACAGGTGCTCAAGACCGGTAACCAATCCATGAGAGGACATGAGAGCTTCCCGTTTACTATTTGTGGATGACCAATAGGGTTGATGAGTCCGAAACCCAGGATTTCGCTGACTATAGTGTGAAGGATACCGGAAAGGATCGCCGGGGGCGAGGAATGGACGTATCTGGATCTAACTTAACCGACTGAGTAGATGACCTGCATTGGGCTAGGCTTTACTGTGACATACGCCAGTACTTATACCAAATGGTGATGTGAGAGAGTGGTGACCTATTCCCTTACCATCATTTTTTAGATGACTTTATCGAACTTCCTTGGCAGACCCAAGATATCTTGTATGATTGAGGGGGAGTGATTGACCACCCAAAGAAGTATGGTGCTATGACTTAAAGCATGTCTACCCTAGAGACTAGCATTCATAGAGTTAGAATCATACTGCATCATATGTTCCATATCACATTGCATTATGTATGTTCTGTATGTGTATGATTTCTCAATATGGAATAACTACCTTGCTAAGTTCTTCGAACTCATTCCTTTTGTACAAATGTTTTTAGATTATCCTACAAGTACCGAAGACTATGATGGCACCCCCTTCGAGATGGACTATGATTCCACATACTACCCTTTGGGTAGTGGCATCTGTGAAGATCCGAGTGTTGGTGCCGAGGAGGATTACTATCCGCACTAGGGTTAGCCCCACGGTTGTGAGGGAGCGGCAAAGCTGGGTTTACTTCATCCGTACCATTGAGGAGACTGTTATTAGAGTAGAGGAAACCCTAGCTTAGTGCCCCATTTCTCTGGTGTATTTATCGAACCTTTGGTCATGTAACTAAATTGTTTCTGGATTATCTTTCGATACTTGAACTTGTAATTAACTTAATCACACTTCTTTTCTGCTGCTCTGAGAGAGTGGTTATCATACCTTCTCTCACCTTTATGATTATGTTCACACTTTGATATTATCTGTCTTCCGCACTCTTATTTATTTAATCTTATCTTATTCATGATACTTAGTATTAAATGTTTTTACTTTGATTATCTTTGTTCATGATTATGTCATTGTGTATGTGGGAGGCATGGACCTACGAATCTTGATCCTTGGACTGTGGATCACATTCCCGGGTATTCCAAATGGGGTACCAGCTGGGTGGATGTGACAGTAGACCAATCCAATCGACCAATGAGTACAGTAACCTCATTTTTTGTCTGTTTTGATTGTTTTGATATCTTTCCTTCTAGATATCTTTCCTAATATGTTGTATACACTTGTTTAGGACTTCTTCTCAGGTTTAGTCAAGGTCTTACTTGATTCCCTAATATTCCTTTGCGAGTTATAAGGTAAGGACAGTTATTTCATAATTACATAGATCGCATACTCTCTAGTTTCTACTTTATGAAACTATGAGTTTGTTTACTGTTGTTGTACTTTATACTTCTGATGTACTACTATAACTACAGTAGCACTTGTTTATGTATTCTTTTCATTATTCAATTATATGAGATGTTATTACTGCTTAATCGGATTATGCTTTTACATTCTCTTTTATATGACAAATTGTTGGTTGTGTATGTCATGACTCAACTGAGAATGTGTTTGATTAAGTATGGTTTGGGATTGGGAGGTGTCCTTTTGACGCTTCTGTCCTTGGACATCGGAGGGATTAGTATGGGATGTTCTTCGAAGATGCCTATCGACGCTTTCCTGAATCATTGGTTGTCATACCTAGGACTGTCTAGCAGTGTTTGGCTAGGATGTCCCCGTTATGTCAGACCCAAATCGGAAGGGTATTGAGACCCAACGACCCGTTGTAGCAGTGTGATTCATGGGGCGCTTAAGACCGGTAACCAACCCGTGAGAGGACATGAGAGCTTCCCGTTTACCATATGTGGATAACCAATAGGTTTGATGAGTACATAGTCCGAGACTATTAGGACTCTAGTGGAAAGGATACCGGAAAGGATCGCCCAGGGCAAGGTGTTGGCGACAATCAAGATTACTCTGATGATCCCTCAGGCGATCACATTTCGTACTACGATTAGAGGCAACGTGGAATTGGAACATCTCTGTTGGATTGATGAAGTCCACTATTTTGAAGATGTCATCTATAGGATAGAAGACTCTTTTATCTTTCTTATTTCCTTTGATTTAGTTGTAATTCCTTTTAGACTTACATACTACGTTCCACTGTATTTGTGGAGTGAGTTTCCGTCTCTCTCTACTTCTTTTGATATCTTCGGATATCTGGTATCATTTTCCGCACTCTGATTATATTGTTTATTCATTTCTTGATTTGAATCTTTGTTTATAATATTTAAACCCTGATTATTTCCTGTTTATGATTATGTTATTGTATATGTGGGAGGATGATTTCCTCGATACTTGATCTTCGGGGCTGTGGATCACACTCCCGGGTATGCCAGTTAGGGTTCCGGCTGGGGGATGTGACAGAGTGGTATCAAAGCCCAAAGTTCAAGGAAATCCTAACCACATAAAACAATAATGGAACATTCCTGAGTCATAGATCCATAAGTGACTCATCTACTCTTAGAAGTGAATAATAAAACACTTGCATTAGAAACTTAATCAATGAAGCATAACTGAATATTTTTTAATAATATACCATAATTATACCTAAACAAATGTCACTTAATGCAATAAAAGAAAAGTGCATAATACACAATAATAAAGTGAAACAAAGAGAACTTCATTAATTTCAAAAGTTTCTTTTTACACCGATTACATCAGTCAATGCATAAATGGAAATCCTAAGTACAGTCTATCTAGGTGATCTCCTCTGATCTCTGAAAGCTCTAAAGTCCTCTGCTAGCTGAGTCACTTGATACTCTATCCTATCTTGTCGTGACTCCATCCTCTCATACATTTGCTCTTGTTTGACCTCCATCCTCTCCAGCATGGAAGTCATCGATCTCATCTGTGCACCAAGATCTAAAGTCTCTAGAACTGCATGAGACGGACCCCCTGTCTCGAAGTGTGATGAAGGAGGAAACTCATGATGCTCCGGCTTAGCCTTGTGCATCTCTATATCATCTCCGGCCTGATCATCACTATTAGGACCGACATCCTCTCCTCCATCCTCTGACTCCTGCTCCTCCTCCTTTGTCTCCTCATCATCCTCACCCTCTGGACCAGGAGATCTCTCTGTCTGTGTAAGCCTCATCTGACGAATGGTCCTAGTCCTAATCGTGTACCCCAGTGAACCAGTGTCCACTGGTGTATCCTCGAAACTCACTCCGAAGTGCCTGAAGATCAAAGTCAGAAACCTCCCATAGCAAAGGTTCCGCATACTAGGCTGCAAAACCAGATCCAGCATGACCTGCTGAATGATGTAAGAAAGGTCTATCTCGAAGCCCATGTAGATGCGGTAGATGACTAAGGCCTCCATCACTGTGACCCGATGGTGATGTCCAGCCTTCGGCATAATGTTTCGGCCGACAATACAACCGATAATCCGTGCTAAATCTGTCATCCGCCCGCTGTTCCACGGAGTGTGGTATCGGCGATCATCCCATAGTGTAGAGCAAATCTCGTGCAGCTCATACGACATCAAGTAGCTGTCTATCCCTGCTCCCGTAGGTATCCACACGCACTGTCGTGGATAGTATGGAACCCGCAAGATCTCAGCCAATGATCTCGTGGAGAAGCGGATCCGAGTTCGAAAGACTCTGCTCCTGAGGACTAGCCGAAGAGGATGTCTTGGACCTCTAGACTCCTCTGTAGATGTAAGCTTGCTAAAGAACAACCTTACTAGCTCCGGATGTACCGGCAAATCCTCGGTGAAGAGATGTGTCCACTGCATAGTGTCAAATCTCTACTGAATCCTAAAAACTCTGAGCTGACAAAGGTGAAGTAGACGTCCCAACTCGATACCTGCAGAACCGAAGTAGGCCTCATACAAGAACTCGGCTTGTGGAGTGTCGAATCTATCTGGTCTCCGAACCTCCTGTCTAGGCTCTGAAGGAACCTGATCTCTACCCCTGAGTGCACCTACGATGCGACCTCGACCTCGTCCTCGGCCTCCCCTCGGCATAGTGTATGTCTGTGGAAGAAACAAAAGACATTGTTTGTTAGTGCTATTTCAAGATTTCAGCCAAAAGGGTATTTTCGTAATATTTTGGAAATTTTCAAATTTGGGGAAAATTTGATTTGAAGATACTAGCATGTGCACAATACTTGGAATTGCATGGCTATGAAGTTTATTTGAAGAAAATCGACCGAAAACTTGGTTTAAAGTGGAAAATTCAGCAAAAAGAATTTGGGGATTTTTGCATTCTAGGTCAAAATTGGATTTTTGGAAAGTTGAAAATTGTTAAATCAAACTATATGGACATATCTACAATATCATCTTGAGCATGTAGCATTTGATTTCGTGCGAAAATGAAATGTTTCTAAAGTTAACGATTTCGGTACGAAAACGTTGTGAGAAGTGTTGGATTGTGTTAGAACTTGTTGTTTATGCATGGCATTGTGTTTAAAACCTAGGGAATATGTTTCTAAGTATTCCTAAATATGATTTCTAACATTGGATACAAGTAAAACATGGATTTTGTTGAAATGCAAGCATGAGAAGATGAAAATGAATGAAAGAATGATGGATTTACCTTGTATGAGATGAATGTTTGATGTGGTGTTGTTGTTGAAGCACTAAATCACTCCTAGAACACTTGGAAGAACCTTAGAAGTCTTTCCCCAAAGCTCTCTCACGTTTTGAAGAAGATTGAATGAAGTTAGAATGTGGAAATGAGGCTTAAAATGCGAATTTTCGTATTCTGTGAGCATTGGTTGACTCATTGGTCGACTGGACCAGTCGACCAATCAATCTACCAATGGACCCAGTGACCTCATTTTCTGTTGAATTTTTGGAAAATGTGATTTTTGTCCTATGGATTATTGTTGGATGACTAAATGGATGTATTTAAGCATGATATAAATTTTCAAATCATTTGGACATGTGGAATGTGTTGAAACTTCGAAATTCAGTATTTTGATGTTTTCAATTTTTGCAAAATGGTTACTCTGAGAAGTGGACGTGGGGAATCCAGTGGTCATGGTCATGATGAGATACCTGAAGATGGTCATGATCAGCAGACCAATACTGGCGATCAGGGTACCCATGACATACCCAATGCCCCAAACGTCGGTAATTTTCATGATATTGCCAATATCATGGGCAATATGATGCAATAGCAAGCAGCTCAGTTCAACCAGATGTTGACGGGTTTCATGACTCTGCATAATGAGACTCGTGCAGGTGTTAATGGAAATCTTCATACTGTTGTCCCGAATGCGGGAGGATTATCTGGAACTTCTCATACTCGTCTGTGTTGGAGTACCAACAGAAGTTCGAGGAGCTTCATTTCTTTGCTCCTGATTCTTTGAAGCTTGATCTCACCAAAGCGAAGAAATTCTTTAAAGGATTGCGCCCTGCCATTAAAGCTTACCTCACTGTGCAGCCTATAGTGAGCTATGCCCTAGTGGTGCAGAACTCGAAGAAGTTGGAAGAAACTAAGAAGGAGAATGCACGTGTGCAAAGGCCCTAGTAGCCTAGGAACCCTGGATTGGTGGATCGTAATGATCGGCGTTTTTTGAGACCTACACCCTACCCCACTCCTGCTTTTCAGCCTAGGAGTGTAGGTCAGAGCCCTGGTTTTCAGCAGCCCGGCCAGTTTAGACAGTATGGCGGGAATCGACAACCAATGAATGCAAATGCTTGGCCTGAGAATGCGAATCCTAGGCCATTGGTTCAAAAGCCCCCTGTTGCAGCTACTTCAGTAGGACCTAGCAATCCTGGTTGCTTCTACTGTAAGCAGCCTGGTCATTTGCTTGTGACTGTTTGAAGAAGCCTGCTCAGCAGCCTGCCCCTGTGGTGAAGAATGCTCCTGCTCCTCCCTCTGGTAGAGTGTTCAGTATCTCCAATACTGAACAAGATGCAAGCCATGATGTGATTACAGGTACATTGTTAGTCGCTTCTATTCCTGCATTTTTTTTATTTGATACGGGTGCATCTCATTCGTTCATGTCATCTGCATTCATCAAGAAGACTGACCTAATCCCTGAGAAATTGTCTAGTTGTTTATTGATTACTACACCTACTGGTCCTGTTGTGAAACTAGATAAAGGGTTAGTTAAATGTCCTGTGTTGATTGGTGAGAAGAACTTGGAAGCCAATTTGGTACTTCTTGATATGAAGGACTTTGATGTCATTCTGGGAATTGACTGGTTGACAGCCCACAAAGCTGTGTTTCTTTGTTCCTCAAGGAAGATTCAGTTCCATGTTTGTGGAAATCCAATTTTTGAATTTCAAGGTGAGAAAAGAAGGGTTTGTAGGAAGATACTGTCTGCACTGATGCAAATCTATGCCCTAGTAGATGATGCTCCATCTGAAGGCAAGAGTAAAGTGGAGAATAGAGTTGACGAAGTCAAGATTGTCTGTGACTTTGTTGATGTCTTCCCTGATGATCTATCGGGAGTGCCTCCGGATAGGGATGTTGAGTTTTCTATTGATCTCATCCCTGGTGCCGCTCCGGTATCTAAGGCTCTGTATAGGATGGCTCCTACTGAGCTGAAGGAGTTACAAAACCAGTTGAATGAGCTTATTGATAGAGGTTTCGTACAACCTAGTGTGTCACCTTGGGGAGCTCCGGTTTTGTTTGTCAAGAAGAAGGATGGTAGTATGCATCTGTGCATCGACTATCGGGAGTTGAATAAGCTGACCATCAAGAATAGATACCCGCTGCCCAGAATTGATGATCTCTTTGATCAGTTGAAGGGTGCAGCTGTGTTCTCGAAGATTGACTTGAGATCTGGATATCACCAATTGAAAGTAAAGCCTAGTGATATCTTCAAGACAACCTTCCGAACAAGGTACGACCATTATGAGTTCAGAGTCATGCCTTTTGGATTGACTAATGCTCCTATAGTGTTCATGGACCTCATGAACCGAGTCTTTCATGATGTGCTCGATAAGTTTGTGATTGTCTTCATTGACGATATCCTGATTTATTCGAAGAGTGAAGAAGAGCATGCAAGACATCTAGATTTCACTTTGCGAAGACTTCGAGAAAAGAAGCTTTATGCCAAGTTTAGCAAGTGTGATTTGTGGCTCAAGAGTGTAGTATTCCTCGGCCATGTGGTTTCAGCTGAAGGTATTCGTGTCGATCCTGAAAAAGTCCAAGCAGTGGCTGATTGGGAAAGACCGAAGACGGTTATGGAAATAAGAAGTTTCGTTGGATTGCCGGGTTACTACAAAAGATTTATTGAGAATTTTTCTCGGTTGGCTGCTCCTATGACTAAGTTAACCAGGAAAGAAGAGAAGTTTGTTTGGTTTGACACTTGTGAGAAGAATTTCCAAGAGTTGAAGGATAGATTGACAAGTGCCCCGGTTTTGACTATACCTGATAGTTCTAGTGGTCTAACAGTCTATACTGATGCGTCAATGATTGGTTTGGGTTGTGTACTGATGCAACATGGTAAGGTCATAGCCTATGCTTCTCGACAATTGAAAGATGATGAGCGGAATTACCCCACTCACGATCTAGAACTTGTCGCTATTGTCTTCGCTTTGAAGATTTGGAGACATTACCTCTACGGTGAAAAGATTTCCATTTTCACAGATCATAAGAGTTTGAAGTACTTCTTTACCCAAAAGGAGTTGAACATGAGGCAAAGAAGATGGTTGGAACTAGTCTCTGATTATGATTGTGATATTCAGTATCACCCTGGTAAGGCAAACGTTGTTGTTGATGCTCTTAGTAGGAAGATTCAGAAGAAGACTTTGGATTTGAATACTTTGACTCTACCCTTGTTGTCTTCTATTGAGAGTTTTCATTTGGAAGTTGTCCCTGAGAATTATGATTTCATTCTTTCTGCCATGACGGCAAGATCTAACTTCAGAGATAAGATTGTTGCCCTGCAGAGTTCTGATCAAGAACTTAAGGACAAAATTGAGAAGATTTCTTCGAATCTTGAGTCGGACCCCGACTTTGGTATATCCATGGATGATACTTTATTGTTTAGAAGTAGACTGTGTGTGCCAGCAAATGAAGAAATTAAGAAGGAAATATTGAAGGAAGCACACCAGTCAATCTTTATAGTACACCCTAGAAGCACCAAGATGTACAAGGACTTGAATGAACATTTTTGGTGGATTGGTTTGAAGGCTGATGTTGATAATTTTGTTGCCAAGTGTGAGACTTGCCAGCGTGTGAAGGTTGTTCATCAACCTCCATCTGGATTACTTCAGCCCCTTCCCATTCCTAGTTGGAAGTGGGAGGATATCTCTATGGACTTCGTGACTAGCTTACCTCGTACAAGTAAAGGCAATGACACTATGTGGGTGATTGTTGATAGGTTGACCAAATCAGCCCATTTCATTCCTATGAAGATCACTCATACTCTGGATAAGCTAGCTAGGCTTTATGTTGACAATGTGGTTTGTCTGCACGGAGTGCCAATAAGTATTGTTTCTGATCGTGATCCTAGGTTTACCTCAAGGTTTTGGAACAGTTTGCAGAAGGCCTTGGGAACCCAATTGAATTTGAGTACAGCTCATCACCCACAGTCGGATGGACAATCTGAGTGAACAATTCAGACCTTGGAAGACATGCTCAGATCTTGTGTGGTGGATATGGGTGGGAATTGGGATGAACACTTAGCTTTGGTTGAGTTTGCCTATAACAACAGTTATCAATCAACGATAGGCATGGCTCCATTTAAGGCTTTGTATGGTAATACTTGTAAGACACCATTGTACTGGACTAAGATGGATGAAAGAAAAGTCTTAGGTCCTAAGATGATTGAAGCTACGAGTGTGATGGTTGATACGATTAGAGAAAGGATTAAGTCTGCTCAGTCAAGACAAAAATCTTATGCTGATAAGAGAAGGACTGATCTAGAATTTCAAGTTGGAGAGAAAGTTTTCTTGAAGGTTTCACCAATGAAGGGTGTGATGAGATTCAATGTTAAAGGAAAGCTTAGCCCTCGTTTCATTGGACCTTTTGAGATTTTGGAGAAGGTTGGACCTGTTGCGTATCGTTTAATATTACCTCTGTCTATTGCTGTTGTGCATAATGTGTTTAATGTTTCTATGCTCCGGAAATATATAGAGAATCCGGAACACATTTTGCAGCAAGCACCTGATGGACTTAGTGTTGATCTTACCTATGATGAAGAGCCTGCTAAAATCCTAGATAAGAAGGACAAGCAGCTACGGAATCGCACCATCCCTTTGGTAAAGATTCGGTGGAAGAACCATACCCCTGAAGAAGCTTCTTGGGAGAAGGAAGAAGATATGAAGGAGAAGTTTACTCACCTCTTTGGTAGCACAGGTATGCTTTCAATTTCGAGGATGAAATTTCTTTAAGGGGGGGAGAATGTGAAACCCAGCCCTAACCTTGACCCGGAAACCCTGTTGTTTGTAGGTCCGACAACCCAAAGTAAGGCAAGAATTCAGCTTTGGGCCATTTCAGTAGAAGACTTGGTGGCTGGATTGAAATCCGTGAGTGTTGATGTCAGTGTTCCATTTATGGAAACTGCATCCTGTTGAGGATCGGATTAGTTGATGGACTTGGAGTGCTCTCTGTATTGGTTCGAAGGCATTTCTACCTACTAGGTAAGTCACTTTAGGTGTGTGCAAAACCCCGTTATGTTTGGACTTGATCTGAGCCTTCAAATCCACTGTTTGAACTTGCTGTCCTGATTGGTCGACTCATTGATCGACCAATCAATCGACCAATTGGTTCTGTTTTGCTAATTAGGTCGTGGCTACTCTATTTAAGTCTAAATCTCGAGATTACTCCACCTGCTCTGCCTCCTAAGCCTCTGGAACGAGTTAGAAGTTCATTCTAATCAATTTCCTTGCATCCTTGGTTGATATCTCGCAAGAACTCAAGTAATCTCCTTCCTCCTGCAACAAAGGTATGTCTATGCTCTCTTTTCTTCTCCATCTCTAAATTTCTTTTCTTTATTCTTTTTCTTGATTGAGATCAGGAAGGAGATGCTGCATTCTTGCAACCATCTATTCCATGATCTCATTCTATTCTTTGAGATCTATGATCATCGTCATGATCTTAACCTTAGCCAAATATTTTCTTGAAACCCTAACCCTTGAATGATCTTTCTAGAAACCTTTGGTAACTTCCCATGCGAGGGAAACCTCATGGGCAATATTTATGTTAATCTAAACTTGATCATTGAATGATTTTCTTGTTGTTTTTGACCAACCAATTTATTCCCTTTCATCTTGTGATCGCAACCTTTTCATGAGAGCCATAAAGGTTGAAACCCTAGTTTCTTGGGTCAAATCAAGAACCCATATTTTGATCATGTTAATATCCAATCAATGTGTTTTCTTTACAAGATTTGTAACCTATCATCATCTAGTTCTTTATCCTTGATCATACCATACTTTCTTCATGATCCATGATTAACCTAATTATGGTAACTTTTTGGTTCCTAATTTGTAACTTGAAAACTTGATTCGATTAGTATTTTCATGTCCTCTATATACTAGTATGCTGCCATTGTAGTTTTCCCCTGATTTTGTACCCTTTTGAACCACCAAATTCGGTTCTATTTTCCCAAAATTCTAATTCTTGAAGGCCACTGTCTCGGCTGGTCGACTCATTGGTTGTCACATCCTCCCAGCCGGTACCCTAACTGGCATACCCGAGAGTGTGATCCACAGCCCAGAAGATCAAGTATCAAGGAAATCATCCTCCCACATATACAATAACATAATCATAAACAGGAAATAATCAAGGTTTAATATTATAAACAAAGGTTCAAAACAATAATGAATAATCAGTATAATCAGAGTGCGTAAAAGATACCAGATATCCAATGATATCAAAAAGAGTAAAGTGAGGTGGAAACTCACTCCACCAATATAGCGGAACGCAGTATGAAAGTCAAAAGGAATTACAACTAAAACAAATGTACTAAGAAATAAACTAAGATCAAGCGTCTTCTAGTTTATAGATAACGTCTTCATAAGTATGGACTTCGTCAATCCAATGAATCCGTTCTAACTCTATGATGTTTTCAAAAGTAGTACGCAGCTTGATCCGCCGGGGGATCATCAGAGTAATCTTGATCTTCGCCAGCACCTTGCGTGTAATACGCTTCATCGGCTTGCGCTTCACTATACTGCTCGTCATAATAATCTGAACCTGCAGGATAATCTAAACAAAGAATATACAAAAAAGGAATGAGTTTTGAAGAAACTCAGTAAGGCAAGTTAATCCATAACATCATAGATAACATGTGGCAAAACATAACATGATGCAATGCAGTATGAAACAGATAAAGTATGAATGCATCTAAACTCTATGTATGTTGGTCTCTATGGTAGACATGCTTTAAGTCATAGCACCGTACTTCTTTGGGTAGGTCACGCATACGGCTCCTGTTGGTAGTGGGTCCGGCATCCCTCAGGACAAATCGTGGCAGGGGATTAAGTCAACACACTCTCTCACAACCATTTGGCATAAGTACCGGCGCATGTCAGGGAAAAGCATAGCCCAATGCAAGTCATCTAGTCAGTTACATCAAGTCAGGTCCAGATAATTCCATTCCTCGCCCCGGGTTAGTGACATTTGTTCAAGTATAATTATGGTATGTTATTCAGAAATGTTCTGTTATGCCTCAAAGTTCAAGTTTCTAATTCTGTGTTCTATTATTCACTTCTAAGAGTAGAAGAGTCATTTCAGATCAATGACTCAGAATGTTCAGTTGTTGTCTTTTGTGGTTAGGATCTCCTCGAACCTTGGGCTCGATACCAATCATTCACGCCCTCCCAGCCGGTACCCTATCCGGCATACCCGAGAGTGTGATCCACAGCCCGAAGATCAGGTATCGAGTGATCAACCTCCCACATAAACAATAACATAATCATGAACAATCATAACAAGAGTGCGGAAGATAAATCATAGATCCAATAATGAAAGAATGATTCATAAACGAATCGGAATAATAGACATAATCGTAGTATCAAACGGATAAGTAAAGTGAAGCAAAAATCCCACTTTACATCCAAATGAAAAGTAGCTCTAAAGAATAAACTAGATAAAAGCTAATCCCAAAGAGCAAGTACATTGGGTAACTAAATTATTCTCCACTTTGTAGACGACATCCTTGTATGTATAGATCTCATAAATAGCACAAGGACGCTTCCACTCAATGGTCGGACTAAGCATCGTACGGGGCATAACCACCCGTGGGATCTTCGTGAGTAATTGTGGTAACCGCAATCACCTTCCCCGGAGATATGTCTCTTCGCCTTGCGCTTCCTCATAGGAACCGTCATAGTACTCAAGACTGCAGGATAGTCTAACAACATTGTACAATAAAGGAATGAGTTTCAAAGAAACTCGGTAAGGCGCTTAAAATCCATAATAACATAAATGGCGGGATTCCGGAACAAACATAAATGCAATATGATATGAGACAATAAATGAATGAATGAATCTAACTCTATGTATGCTGGTCTCTATTGGCAGACATGCTTTAAGTCGTAGCACCGTACTTCTTTAGGAAAGTCCACTCACATCCTCAACCATTTAAGATATCTTGGATTCTCTCACGGATCATTTCACCGGTCTTGAGCAGCCGATTGGTAATGGGTCCTTCATCCCTCGGACAAACCTTGGCGGGGGTTAAGTCAACACACTCTCTCACAACCATTTGGTATAAGTACTTGGCGCATGTCGTGGTAAAACCTAGCCAAATGCAAGTCTTCTACTTAGTTACATCAAGTCGATCCAGATACTTCCATTCCTCGTCCCTGACGATCCTTTCCGGTATCCTTCACACTAGAGTCAGCGTATCCTATGGCACCGACCAACTCGGACTACGGACTCATCAACCCTATTGATCATCCACATATGGTAAACGGGAAGCTCTCACGTCCTCTCACGGGTTGGTTACCGGTCTTAAGCGCCCGTGAGCCCAAGTCTAACCATATGCAACCCTACCAATAAATGGCCCCCACAATGTGATTCCTGTCCTCTCACGGGTTGGTTACCGGTCTTGAGCGCCCATGAATCCCCATTGCTACCACGGGTCGTTCGGTCTCAATACCCCTCCGATTAGGGTCTGACATAACAGGACATCCTAGCCAAACACTACTAGACAATCCTATATATGTCATCCAACAGTTTAGGAAGGTGTCCAGAGGGCATCTCCGGAAATATCCCATAATATTCCCGTAGTAGTCCAAGGACAGAAGTGTCAAAAGGACACCTCTCCTTTCCAAACCATACTTAAGCATACACATGCATCAATTCATATCATCACATATATGGTAACTTCATATATGGAAAGAAATCAATAATTACAATCACTTGTATACAATTGGTAAGTAAATCATACATGAATCAATTTAATATGATTAAGCAACGCTACTGTAATCAAAGTTATGCAACAGTAGTATATCATTGTAAGAATCTAATTTAGGAAACATATCAATGATATTCAAATATAGAAACTAGATTCATGCTATCTATGTAATTAAGGAAATAACCATCCTTACCTTTTATAACTCGCAAAGAATCCTAAGAAATCAAGTAAGATCTTGGCAAACTTGAGAAGAAGGTCCTAAACAAGTATATACAACATATTAGGAAAGATCCCTAACAGAAAATATATCAAAACATCCGAAACAGACCAATTCTGGAGTTGCTGTACTCATTGGTCGAGTGGATTGGTCGAGTGGTCCAATCGACCAATCAGTCGACCAATGCAGACAGTAGCTTATAAAATCAGAGTTTTAAGATATGAAATCCGAATTTGGTGGTTCAAAAGGGTACTAATCAAGGGGTAGACTACATCAGTAGTATTCTAGCATATAGGGGACCTCAAATCACTAATCAAATCAAGGTATCAAGATCCAAATTAGGAAACAAAAAGTTACCATAATTAACTCAAACATGGATCTTGATGAATTTTGAAATAGAAAACAAGGACAAGAACTATAGGAGGATGGATCATTGCTTTCGGTAATGAAAACATGAAAACATACATAGGTCTTCATGGAATAAGGCTTAGAAGCATAAATCTAAATAAGGAAATAAAACCTACCATATATGTAATTATCATGCATCATGAAGAACACATAGTAAGGTAGAAGAGAACAACTAGAATTCTATGGATTATGGATCATGGAAAGAAAACACAACCATTAACCACTAACATGATCAATGAAAGAAGATCCAAAGAGATCAGAATTCAGATTAGAAGATTAACAGAGATTAAATCATAGTTTGATCATGAATCCTTCAAAAGCTTGCAATGATCATGGTTAAGATCATTGTTCTAGCCTTAAATCCTTAGGATGATCATGAGAACATGTTCAGAGATGTTTGCAACAGAGGATGCAGCATCTCTTCTACTGTCTCAACTCAAAAAGGAAAGAAAAACAAAGATGGAGGAGAAGAAGAGAGAGTAGACATACCTTTTGATGCAAAAAGAAGAGTTCCGACGAAGATCCGCCAAGAAAACTCCAAGGATGCAAGAGAGATGACTTGCAGAGGTCTTTGGTTCGTTCCAGAGGGTTTGGAGGCAGCAAATACGAAGTGGACTCGAGGTTAGACTTAAATAGAGCAAGAATCAACCTAATTGCCAAAGACAGCACTCATTGGTCGAGTGGATTGGTCGACTGGCCCAGTCGACCAATCAGTCGACCAATGCAGACAGCAAGGCCAAAACAGGGAATTGAAGGTCCAGATCAAATCCAAACCTAAAGGGGTTTTGCACACAAGTCAAGTGACTTACCTAGTAGGTAGAAATGCCTTCAAACCAAGATAGAGAGCACTCCAAGTCCATCAACTAATTAGATCTTCATCAGGATTCTGTTTCCATAAATAGAACCTCATCATCAACCTTCATGGATTCAAAGCCAGACACCAAGTCCTCTACTGGGATGGCCCAAAGCTGACTTCTTACTTTACTTCGGGTCATCGGACCTACAAATAACAAGGTTTCCGGGTCAAGGTTAGGGCTGGGTTTCACATTCTCCCCCCTTAAAGAAATTTCGTCCCCGAAATTGAAAGCGTACTGTGCTTCCAAAGAGGTAAGGAAACTTCTCCTTCATGTCTTCTTCCTTCTCCCAAGAAGCTTCTTCAGGGGTATGGTTCTTCCACCGAATCTTCACCAAAGGAATGGCGCGATTCCGCAGCTGCTTGTCCTTCCTATCCAGGATTTCGGCCGGTTCTTCATCATAGGTCAAATCAGCACTAAGTCCTTCAGGTGCTTGCTGCAAAATGTGTTCCGGATTCTCTATGTATTTTCGGAGCATCGAAATATGGAACACATTGTGCACACCAGCAAGAGACGGAGGTAATGCTAATCGATACGCAACAGGTCCAACCTTTTCCAAAATCTCGAAAGGTCCAATGTAACGAGGGCTAAGCTTTCCCTTAACATTGAATCTCATCACACCCTTCATTGGTGAGACCTTCAGAAAGACTTTCTCTCCAACTTGAAATTCCAAATCGGTCCTTCTCTTATCAAGATAAGATTTCTGTCTCGATCGGGCAGACTTAATCCTTTCTCTTATCATATCTACCATAGCACTTGTAGCTTCAATCATCTCAGGACCTAAGACTTTTCTTTCACCTGTCTCGATCCAAAGACAAAGGTGTCCTACAAGTACTACCATACAAAGCCTTGAATGGAGCCATGCCTATTGTTGCTTGATAACCGTTGTTATAGGCAAACTCAACCAAAGCTAGGTGTTCATCCCAATTACCACCCATATCCACCACACAAGATCCGAGCATGTCTTCCAATGTCTGAATTGTCCGCTCGATTGTCCATCGACCGTGGATGATGAGCTGTACTCAAGTTCAATTGGGTTCCCAAGGCCTTCTGCAAACTATTCCAAAACCTTGAGGTGAACCTAGGATCACGATCCGAAACAATACTCAATGGCACACCATGCGACCGAACCACATTATCCACATAAAGCCCGGCTAGCTTATCCGGAGGTATGAGTGATCTTCATAGGAATGAAATGGGCTGATTTGGTCAACCTATCAACAATCACCCACACAGTGTCATTGCCTTTACTTGTCCGAGGCAAGCTAGTCACAAAGTCCATGGAGATATCTTCCCACTTCCAACTAGGAATAGGAAGAGGTTGAAGTAATCCAGATGGAGGTTGTCGAACGGCTTTCACACGCTGGCAAGTCTCACACTTGGCAACAAAATCATCAACATCCGCCTTTAGACCAATCCACCAAAAATGTTCCTTCAAGTCCTTGTACATCTTGGTGCTTCCCGGGTGTACAATAAAGACCGACCGGTGTGCTTCCTTCAATATTTCTTTCTTAACTTCTTCGTTTGCGAGGCACACACAGTCTTCCTCTAAACATCAAAGCACCATCCATGGATATACCAAAGTCGGGGTCCGACTCGGGATTCGAAGAAATCTTCTCAACTTTGGTCAAAAACTCTTGATCGAACTCTCTGCAGAGCAACAATCTTATCTCTAAGACCAGATCTTGCCGTCATGGCGAGAAAGAATAAAATCAGAATTCTCGGGACGATTTCCAAATCAAAACTCTCAATAGAAGACCACAATGGTAAACTCAAAGCATTCAAATCCAAAGTCTTCTTCTGGTTCTTCCTACTAAGAGCATCAGCAACAACATTTGCTTTCCCAGGATGATACTGAATATCACAATCATAATTGGAGACGAGTTCCAACCATCTCCTTTGTCTCATGTTCAACTCCTTTTGGGTAAAGAAATATTTCAAACTCTTATGATCCGTGAAAATGGCAATCTTCTCACCGTAAAGATAATGTCTCCAAATCTTCAAAGCAAAGACAACGGCGGCAAGTTCTAGATCGTGAGTGGGGTAATTCCGCTCATAATCCTTCAATTGCCGAGAAGCATAGGCTACGACCTTGCCATGTTGCATCAGTACACAACCCAAACCAATCTTTGACGCATCGGTATAAATCTGTCATACCACCGGAACTATCGGGTATAGTCAAAACCGGGGCACTTGTCAATCTATCTTTCAACTCTTGGAAATTCTTCTCACAAAGGCGTCGACCAAACAAACTTCTCTTCTTTCCTGGTCAACTTAGTCATAGGAGCAGCCAACCGAGAAAAGTTCTCAATAAACCTTCGGTAGTAACCCGCCAATCCAAGAAAACTTCTTATTTCCGTTACCGACTTCGGTCTCTCCCAATCAGCCACAGCTTGGACCTTTTCAGGATCGACACGAATACCTTCGGCTGAAACTACATGACCAAGGAAAACCACTCTCTTAAGCCAGAAATCACACTTGCCAAACTTAGCAAACAACTTCTTTTCCCGCAACCTTTGCAAAGTGAAACTTAGATGACTCGCATGCTCTTCTTCGCTCTTCGAATAGATCAAGATGTCATCAATGAAAACAATCACAAACTTATCAAGCACATCATGAAATACTCGGTTCATGAGGTCCATGAACACCGCAGGAGCATTGGTCAATCCGAAGGGCATGACTCTAAACTCGTAGTGACCATACCGCGTTCGGAAAGCTGTCTTGAAGATATCACTAGACTTCACTTTCAATTGGTGATATCCGGACCTTAAGTCAATCTTCGAGAACACAACTGCACCCTTCAACTGATCGAAGAGATCATCGATTCTGGGCAGCGGATATCTATTCTTGATAGTCAACTTATTCAACTCACGGTAGTCGATGCACAAGCTCATACTACCGTCTTTCTTCTTGACGAACAAGACCGGAGCTCCCCAAGGTGAAACTCCCTTCTCTTCCTTAACTTTTCCCACCTAGTGTGTCACCTTGGTTTCCAAATCAGAAGCAAGATATCCAAGAACATAATCAACAACTTGCTTCCACTCTTTACTTAAAATCATCAAAAATCCACTTGACCAAATGATTTGAAAACTTAAATCATGCTCAAATATATCCATATAGTCATCAAACAATAGTCCATAAGGCAAAAATCACATTTTCCAAAAATTCAACAGCAAATGAGGTCACTGTGACCATTGGTCGAGTGGTTGGTCGAGTGACCCAGTCGACCAATCGCCGACCAATGAAGACGTAATGCGAAAATTCGCATTATAAGCCTCATTTCCACATTCCAACCTCATTCTAACTTCTTCCAAAGGTGAGAGAGCTCTAGGGAAAATCTCCAAGAGTTCCCACAAGTGTTCTTGAGGTGATTTAGTGCTTCAACAACAACACCACAACACACCATCTTCACAAACAAGGTAAATCTCTCATTCTTTCTTCCATTTTCATCTTCTCATGCTTGCATTTCAATAAAACCATGCTTTACTTGTATCCAATGCTAGAAATCATGCTTAGGAATGCTTAGAAACATATTCCCTAGGTTTTAAACACAATGCCATGCATAGACAACAAGTTTTAACACATTTGGTGCTCATCTCGCAAAGTTTTATACCGAAATCGATATCTTTAGAAAAATTTCGTTTTCTCTCAAACCGCTTGAAATTTTCGCACGAGATCAAATGCTACATGCTCAAGATGACATTGTAGATAGGTCCATACAATTTGATTTAACCAATTTCAACTTTTCAAAAATCCAATTTTGACCTAAATTGCAAAATCCCCAAATTTCCTTCTTGCTGAATTTTTCGCTTTAATCCATGTTTTCGATCGATTTTCATCAAAACAACTTCGTAGACATGAAATTCCAAGTATTGCGCACAAGCTAGTATGTTCAAATCAAATTTCCCCCAAATTTGAAATTTTCCGAAAAATTACGAAAATACCCTTTTGGCTCAAATCTTGAAATAGCACTAATTGGAAATGTCTCTTGTCTCTTCCACAGATACATCATGCAGAGGGGAGGACGAGGAGGAGGTAGAGGTCGAGGTCGCATCGTAGGTGCTCTTAGGGGCAGAGGTCAGGTTCCTTTCGAGCCTAGAGAGGAGGTTAGGAGACCGAACATGTTTGACACACCTCAGGCCGAGTTTCTGTACGAGGCCTACTTCAGCTATTGCAACATCGAGATGGGGCGTCTACTTCATTTACGCCAGCTCAGAGCCTTTAGGATCCGGCAGAGGTTCGACACTTTACAGTGGACTCATCTCTTCACCGAGGATTTGCCGGTATACCCGGAGCTAGTGAGGTTGTTCTTCAGCAACCTTACTTACACAGAGGAGGCTCGAGGCCAAGGACATCCACTTAGACTTGTCCTCAGGAGCAGGGTCCTTCAGACTTGGATTCGCTTCTCTACCCGGACACTGGCCGAGATCTTGCAGGTCCCTTACTATCCACAGCAGTGTGTGTGGATACCTGCGGAGGCGGATCCGGACAGCCATCCGATGCCGTACGAGCTTCGCGAGATATGCTCTACGCTATGGGATAGCCGCCGATGCTTCACACCGTGGACTAGCGGACGGATGACGGGTTCTTCACGTATTACCGGTCGCATAGTCGGCCGAAACATTATGCCGAAAGCCGGACATCACCATCGGGTCACAGTGATGGAGGCCTTGGTCATTTACCGCATCTACATGGGCTTCGAGATCGATCTCTCCTACATCATTCAGCAGGTCATGCTGGACTTAGTTCTGCGGCCTAGCATGCGGAACCTTTGCTATGGGAGGCTTCTGACTTTGATCTTCAGGCATTTCGGGGTGAGTTTCGAGGATACTCCGATGGACACTAGATCACAGGGATACCCCATTGGGACTCGGACCATTCGACGGATGAGACTACATCGCTTGAGAGAGATCTCCTGGTCCGGAGGGTGAGGATGATGATGAATCGAGGATGAGGATCGGGGATCGAGAGGATGGAGGAGAGGATATCGGTCCCGATAGTGATGATCAGGCCGGAGATGATACAGATATGCGCGAGGCTGAGCCTGTGCATCACGAGTTTCCTTCATCACACTTCGAGGCAGGCGGCCCTTCGCATGCGGTTCCGGAGACTTCAGATCTTAGTGCACAGATGAGATCGATGACTTCCATGCTAGAGAGGATGGAGGTCGACAGAGAGCAGATGTACGAGAGGATGGAGTCTCGACAGGACAGGATAGAGCATCGGGTGACTCGGCTAGCGAGAGGAGTTCAAGGCATATAGAGATCGAGTAGATCACCTAGATAGACTGTACCTTAGGATTTTCCATTTATGTATTTCAGATGTAATCATTGTAAAAACTTTTGAAATTAATGAAGTTCATTTTGTTTCTCTTTAATTATTGTATGTTATGCACTTTTCTTTTCCTTGCATTAGTGACATTTGTTCAAGTATAATTATGGTATGTTATTCAGAAATGTTCTGTTATGCCTCAAAGTTCAAGTTTCTAATTCTGTGTTCTATTATTCACTTCTAAGAGTAGAAGAGTCATTTCAGATCAATGACTCAGGAATGTTCAGTTGTTGTCTTTTGTGGTTAGGATCTCCTCGAACCTTGGGCTCGATACCAATCATCACGCCCTCCCAGCCGGTACCCTATCCGGCATACCCGAGAGTGTGATCCACAGCCCGAAGATCAGGTATCGAGTGATCAACCTCCCACATAAACAATAACATAATCATGAACAATCATAACAAGAGTGCGGAAGATAAATCATAGATCCAATAATGAAAGAATGATTCATAAACGAATCGGAATAATAGACATAATCAGAGTATCAAACAGATAAGTAAAGTGAAGCAAAAATCCCACTTTACATCCAGCGGAAAAGTAGCTCTAAAGAATAAACTAGATAAAAGCTAATCCCAGTAGCAAGTACATTGGGTAACTAAATTATTCTCCACTTTGTAGACGACATCCTTGTATGTATAGATCTCATAAATAGCACAAGGACGCTTCCACTCAATGGTCGGACTAAGCATCGTACGGGGCATAACCACCCGTGGGATCTTCAGAGTAATTGTGGTAACCGCAATCACCTTCCTGGAGATATGTCTCTTCGCCTTGCGCTTCCTCATAGGAACCGTCATAGTACTCGCAAGACTGCAGGATAGTCTAACAACATTGTACAATAAAGGAATGAGTTTCAAAGAAACTCAAGAAGGCGCTTAAAATCCATAATAACATAAATGGCAGGATTCCGTAACAAACATAAATGCAATATGATATGAGACAATAAATGAATGAATGAATCTAACTCTATGTATGCTGGTCTCTATTGGCAGACATGCTTTAAGTCGTAGCACCGTACTTCTTTAGGAAAGTCCACTCACATCCTCAACCATTTAAGATATCTTGGATTCTCTCACGGATCATTTCACCGGTCTTGAGCAGCCGATTGGTAATGGGTCCTTCATCCCTCAGGACAAACCTTGGCAGGGGGTTAAGTCAACACACTCTCTCACAACCATTTGGTATAAGTACTGGCGCATGTCAGGGTAAAACCTAGCCAAATGCAAGTCTTCTACTTAGTTACATCAAGTCGATCCAGATACTTCCATTCCTCGTCCCCGACGATCCTTTCCGGTATCCTTCACACTAGAGTCAGCGTATCCTATGGCACCGACCAACTCGGACTACGGACTCATCAACCCTATTGATCATCCACATATGGTAAACGGGAAGCTCTCACGTCCTCTCACGGGTTGGTTACCGGTCTTAAGCGCCCGTGAGCCCAAGTCTAACCATATGCAACCCTACCAATAAATGGCCCCCACAATGTGATTCCTGTCCTCTCACGGGTTGGTTACCGGTCTTGAGCGCCCATGAATCCCCATTGCTACCACGGGTCGTTCGGTCTCAATACCCCTCCGATTAGGGTCCGACATAACAGGACATCCTAGCCAAACACTACTAGACAATCCTATATATGTCATCCAACAGTTTAGGAAGGTGTCCAGTAGGGCATCTCCGGAAATATCCCATAATATTCCCGTAGTAGTCCAAGGACAGAAGTGTCAAAAGGACACCTCTCCTTTCCAAACCATACTTAAGCATACACATGCATCAATTCATATCATCACATATATGGTAACTTCATATATGGAAAGAAATCAATAATTACAATCACTTGTATACAATTGGTAAGTAAATCATACATGAATCAATTTAATATGATTAAGCAACGCTATCGTAATCAAAGTTATGCAACAGTAGTATATCATTGTAAGAATCTAATTTAGGAAACATATCAATGATATTCAAATATAGAAACTAGATTCATGCTATCTATGTAATTAAGGAAATAACCATCCTTACCTTTTATAACTCGCAAAGAATCCTAAGAAATCAAGTAAGATCTTGGCAAACTTGAGAAGAAGGTCCTAAACAAGTATATACAACATATTAGGAAAGATCCCTAACAGAAAATATATCAAAACATCCAAACATCCAAACAGACCAATCCCGGAGTTGCTGTACTCATTGGTCGAGTGGATTGGTCGAGTGGTCCAACGACCAATCAGTCGACCAATGCAGACAGTAGCTTATAAAATTAGAGTTTTAAGATATGAAATCCGAATTTGGTGGTTCAAAAGGGTACTAATCAAGGGGTAGACTACATCAGTAGTATTCTAGCATATAGGGGACCTCAAATCACTAATCAAATCAAGGTATCAAGATCCAAATTAGGAAACAAAAAGTTACCATAATTAACTCAAACATGGATCTTGATGAATTTTGAAATAGAAAACAAGGACAAGAACTATAGGAGGATGGATCATTGCTTTCGGTAATGAAAACATGAAAACATACATAGGTCTTCATGGAATAAGGCTTAGAAGCATAAATCTAAATAAGGAAATAAAACCTACCATATATGTAATTATCATGCATCATGAAGAACACATAGTAAGGTAGAAGAGAACAACTAGAATTCTATGGATTATGGATCATGGAAAGAAAACACAACCATTAACCACTAACATGATCAATGAAAGAAGATCCAAAGAGATCAGAATTCAGATTAGAAGATTAACAGAGATTAAATCATAGTTTGATCATGAATCCTTCAAAAGCTTGCAATGATCATGGTTAAGATCATTGTTCTAGCCTTAAATCCTTAGGATGATCATGAGAACATGTTCAGAGATGTTTGCAACAGAGGATGCAGCATCTCTTCTACTGTCTCAACTCAAAAAGGAAAGAAAAACAAAGATGGAGGAGAAGAAGAGAGAGTAGACATACCTTTTGATGCAAAAAGAAGAGTTCCGACGAAGATCCGCCAAGAAAACTCCAAGGATGCAAGAGAGATGACTTGCAGAGGTCTTTGGTTCGTTCCAGAGGGTTTGGAGGCAGCAAATACGAAGTGGACTCGAGGTTAGACTTAAATAGAGCAAGAATCAACCTAATTGCCAAAGACAAGACTCATTGGTCGAGTGGATTGGTCGATCGGCCCCCGATCGACCAATCACGACCAATGCATATAAAGAAGGCCAAAACAGGGAATTGAAGGTCCAGATCAAATCCAAACCTAAAGGGGTTTTGCACACAAGTCAAGTGACTTACCTAGTAGGTAGAAATGCCTTCAAACCAAGATAGAGAGCACTCCAAGTCCATCAACTAATTAGATCTTCATCAGGATTCTGTTTCCATAAATAGAACCTCATCATCAACCTTCATGGATTCAAAGCCAGACACCAAGTCCTCTACTGGGATGGCCCAAAGCTGACTTCTTACTTTACTTCGGGTCATCGGACCTACAAATAACAAGGTTTCCGGGTCAAGGTTAGGGCTGGGTTTCACATATGTCCTCTCACAGATTTAACTCACCGGTCTCGAGCGCCCATGAGCCCAAGTCTAGCCATATGCAACCCTCCAACAAATGGCCCCCACAATGTGATTCCCGTCCTCTCACGGATATAACTCACCGGTCTTGAGCGCCCGTGAATCTCCATTGCTACCACGGGTCGTTCGGTCTCAATACCCTTCCGAATTGGGTATGATATAACAGGGGTATATCCTAGCCAAACACTGCTAGACATCCCTAGGTATGACAACCAATGATTCGGGAAAGCGTCGATGGGCATCTTCGGAGAACATCCCATTCTATTCCCTCCGACGTCCAAGGACAGAAGCATCAAAAGGATACTCCCCAATCCCAAACCAAACTTAAGCAAACACATTCTCAGAACAGTCATGACATACACAACCAGCAGTTCATCATATACAAGAGAATGTAAAAGCAAATATCAGATTAGGCAATAATAAGTAATTCATATATCATGAATAATAAAAAGACAATATAAACAAGTGCTATTGTTCCCACAGTAGGAGATCAGAATTAAAGTACAACAACAGTAAGTAATCTCATAGTTTCATAAAGTAGAAACTAGAGAACAAGCAATCTATGTAGTTAAGGAATTAACTGTCCTTGCCTTCTAACTTGGATAGGATCTTAAAGAATCAAGTATGATCTTGACTAAACCTGAGAAGACAGTCCTAAACAAGTGCATACAACATGTTAGGAAAGATGCATACAGGAAAATGTCATAAATCAATCGAAACAGACCAAGAATGAGGTTGTTGTACTCATTGGTCGATTGATTGGTCTGCTGGACCAGTCGACCAATGCAGACAGTGGCCTACAAGAATCCGAATTTTGAGAATCAAGAACCGAATTTGATGGTTCAAAAGGGTACAAATCAGAGGGAAATTATCATGGTAGTATTCTAGGGTATAGAGGATATCAAATCATAAATCAAATCAAGTTCCCAAGTTGTAACCTAGGAACAAAAAGGTTAACCTACTAGGTTAAACATAGATTATGAGGGAAAATTATTATAATCAAAGATAAAAGAACTAGGATATGAAGATTACAGATATAGTAAAGAAAACACATTGATTGGGTTACCAAGATCAAACTAGGGGTTCTTGGTTTGACTCCAGAAAATTAGGGTTTCACCCTTTTTGGTTCCCTCGAAAAAATAATTGAGAGCTCTGGATGAAGGGAGATAAATTGTTAGCCAAAAATAACAAGAAGGGTCATTCAATGATGAAGTTTAGGTTAACACAAATGTCACCCAAGAGGTTTTTCTTCACAAGGGAGGTTACCAAAAGTTCTCCAGATGATCACACAGGTTAGGGTTTCGAAGATTCCACTGGCTGAGGTTAAGATCATGATGATGATCATGGATCTTAAAGAACATGATGAGATCATGGAATAAATGGTTGCAAGAGTGCATCATCTTCTTCTTGATCTCAACGAAGAACAGAATTAAAGAAAGAAAATCAGAGATAGAAGAAAGAGTGAGTGAAATCATACCTTTGCTGTAGGAGGATGAAGAATTCTTCAAGTCTTTGTGAGAGATCACCAAAGAATGCAAGGGAATGGGTTAGATTAGGGTTCTAACTCATTCCAGAGGCTTAGGAGGAAGATGAGGCGGGTATTTTCCCCGATAAAATAAAAAAAAAAAGAAAAAATATATTAAAAATAAAAAAAAAAAATTGTTTGTTGGTTTGTTGGGTGGGGGCACAAACGCACCCCCCCCCCCCCCCCCCCCCGCCCCCTTGTTTTTTGGGGGGCGGGCCCCCCGGAAAGAAAGAGGCGGGGGGGGCCGGGCCCCCCCCCGGGGGGGGGGGGGCCCGCCTGGGAACCCCCGAAAGTTGATGATGGGGGCCTATTTATGGAAACCGAATCCCGATGAAGATCTAATTAGTTGATGGACTTGGAGTGCTCTCTATCTTGGTTTGAAGGCATTTCTACCTATTAGGTAAGTCACTTGACTTGTGTGCAAAACCCCTTTAGGTTTGGATTTGATCCGGACCTTCAATTCCCTGTTTTGGCCTTGTCAGCAAGATTGGTCGACCGATTGGTCGATCGGGCCAGTCGACCAATCCACTCGACCAATGAGTGCCGTCTTTGGCAATTAGGTTGATTCTTGCTCTATTTAAGCCCAACCTCGAGTCCACTTCGTATTTGCTGCCTCCAAACCCTCCGGAACGAACCAAAGACCTCTCGCAAGTCATCTCTCTTGCATCCTTGGTGTTTTCTTGACGGATCTTCGTCGGAACTCTTCTTTTTGCATCAAAAGGTATGTCTACTCTCTTCTTCTCCTCCCCATCTTTGTTTTTCTTTCCTTTTTGAGTTGAGACAGTAGAAGAGATGCTGCATCCTCTCGTTGCAAACATCTCTCGAACATGTTCTCATGATCATCCTAAGGATTTAAGGCTAGAACAATGATCTTAACCATGATCATTGCAAGCTTTTGAAGGATTCATGATCAAACCATGATTTAATCTCTCGTTAATCTTCTAATCTGAATTCTCGATCTCTTTGGATCTTCTTTCATTGATCATGTTAGTGGTTAATGGTTGTGTTTTCTTTCCATGATCCATAATCCATAGAATTCTAGTTGTTCTCTTCTACCTTACTATGTGTTCTTCATGATGCATGATAGTTACATATATGGTAGGTTTTATTTCCTTATTTAGATTTATGCTTCTAAGCCTTATTCCATGAAGACCTATGCATGTTTTCATGTTTTCATTACCGAAAGCAATGATCCATCCTCCTATAGTTCTTGTCCTTGTTTTCTATTTCAAATTCATCAAGATCCATGTTTGAGTTAATTATGGTAACTTTTTGTTTCCTAATTTGGATCTTGATACCTTGATTTGATTAGTGTTTTGAGGTCCCCTATATGCTAGAATACTACCGATGTAGTCTACCCCTTGATTAGTACCCTTTTGAACCACCAAATTCGGATTTCATATCTTAAAACTCTGATTTTATAGGTTATCGTCGCGCATTGGTCGACTGATTGGTCGACTGGACCACTCGACCAATCCACTCGACCAATGAGTACAAAGAACTCCAGAATTGGTCTGCTTTGGATGTTTTGATATATTTTCTGTTAGGGATCTTTCCTAATATGTTGTATATACTTGTTTAGGACCTTCTTCTCAAGTTTGCCAAGATCTTACTTGATTTCTTAGGATCCTTTTGCGAGTTATAAAAGGTAAGGATGGTTATTTCCTTAATTACATAGATAGCATGAATCTAGTTTCTATATTTGAATATCATGAATATGTTTCCTAAATTAGATTCTTACAATGATATACTACTGTTGCATAACTTTGATTACAGTAGCATTACTTATTCATATTGAATTGATTCATGTATGATTTACTTACCAATGTTATACAAGTGATTGTAATATCGATTTCTTTCCATATATGTAGTTACCATATATGTGATGATATGAATTGATGCATGTGTATGCTTACGTATGGTTTGGAAAGGAGAGGTGTCCTTTCGACACTTCTGTCCTTGGACTACTACGGGAATATTATGGGATGTTTCCGGAGATGCCCTCCGGACACCTTCCTAAACCGTTGGATGACATATCTAGGATTGTCTAGTAGTGTTTGGCTAGGATGTCCTGTTATGTCGACCCTAATCGGAGGGGTATTGAGACCGAACGACCCGTGGTAGCAATGGGGATTCATGGGCGCTCAAGACCGGTAACCAACCCGTGAGAGGACAGAATCACATTGTGGGGGCCATTTATTGGTAGGGTTGCATATGGTTAGACTTGGGCTCACGGGCGCTTAAGACCGGTAACCAACCCGTGAGAGGACGTGAGAGCTTCCCGTTTACCATATGTGGATGATCAATAGGGTTGATGAGTCCGTAGTCCGAGTTGGTCGGTGCCATAGGATACGCCGACTCTAGTGTGAAGGATACCGGAAAGGATCGTCGTGGACGAGGAATGGAAGTATCTCGGATCCGACTTGATGTAACCAAGTAGAAGACTTGCATTTGGCTAGGTTTTACCCCCGACATGCGCCAAGATTTATACCAAATGGTTGTGAGAGAGTGTGTTGACTTAACCCCCCGCCAAGGTTTGTCCCGAGGGATGAAGGACCCATTACCAATCGGCTGCTCAAGACCGGTGAAATGATCCGTGAGAGAATCCAAGATATCTTAAATGGTTGAGGATGTGAGTGGACTTTCCTAAAGAAGTACGGTGCTATGACTTAAAGCATGTCCGCCAACAGAGACCAGCATCCATAGAGTTAGATTCATTCATTCATTGTTTGTCTCATATCATATTGCATTTATGTTTGTTCCCGGAATCCCGCCATTTATGTTATTATGGATTTTAATCGCCTTACCGGGTTTCTTTGAAACTCATTCCTTTATTGTACAATGTTGTTAGACTATCCCGCAGTACCGAGTATTATGACGGTCCCTATGAAGAAGCGCAAGGCGAAGAGACATATCTCCAGGAAGGTGATTGCGGTTACCACAATTACTCGAAGATCCCGCGAGTGGTTATGCTCCGTACGATGCTTAGTCCGACCATTGAGTGGAAGCGTCCTTGTGCTATTTATGAGATCTATACATACAAGGATGTCGTCTATAAAGTGGAGAATAATTTAGTTACCCAATGTACTTGCTACTGGGATTAGATTTTGTCTAGTTTATTCTTTAGAGCTACTTTTCCGCCGGATGTAAAGTGGGATTTTTGCTTCACTTTACTTATCCGTTTGATACTCGATTATATCTATTATTCTCGATTCGTTTATGATTCATTCTTTCATTATTGGATCTATGATTTATCTTCCGCACTCTTGTTATGATTGTTCATGATTATGTTATTGTTTATGTGGGAGGTTGATCACTCGATACCCGATCTTCGGGCCGTGGATCACACTCTCTGCATGCCGATAGGGTACCGGCCGGGAGGGCGGATGATTGGTATCGTGAGCCCAAGGTTCGAGGAGATCCTAACCACAAAAGACAACAACTGAACATTCCCGAGTCATTGATCTGAAATGACTCTTCTACTCTTAGAAGTGAATAATAGAACACCGAATTAGAAACTTGACCTTTGAGGCATAACAACATTTCGAATAACATACCATAATTATACTTGAACAAATGACACTAATGCAAGGAAAAGAAAAGTGCATAACATACAATAATTAAAGAGAAACAAAATGAACTTCATTAATTTCAAAAGTTTTTACAATGATTACATCCGAAATGCATAAATGGAAAATCCTAAAGTACAACCTATCTAGGTGATCTACTCCGATCTCTCGTATGCTCCGAACTCCTCTCGCTAGCCGAGTCACCCGATGCTCTATCCTATCCCGTCGTGACTCCATCCTCTCGTACATCTGCTCCCGTCCGACCTCCATCCTCTCTAGCATGGAAGTCATCGATCTCATCTCGTGCACCAAGATCTGAAGTCTCCGGAACCGCATGTGAAGGGCCGCCCGCCTCGAAGTGTGATGAAGGAAACTCGTGATGCACAGTGCTCAGCCTCGCGCATATCTCAGATCATCTCCGGCCCGATCATCACTATCAGACCGATATCCTCTCCTCCATCCTCTCGATCCCCGATCCTCATCCTCCGATTCATCATCATCCTCACCCTCCGGACCAGGAGATCTCTCTAACCGATGTAGTCTCATCCGTCGAATGGTCCGAGTCCCAATGGGGTATCCCCGTGATCTAGTGTCCATCGGTGTATCCTCGAAACTCACCCCGAAATGCCCGAAGATCAAAGTCGAAGCCTCCCATAGCAAAGGTTCCGCATGCTAGGCCGCAGAACCAAGTCCAACATGACCCGCTGAATGATGTAGGAGAGATCGATCTCGAAGCCCATGTAGATGCGGTAGATGACCAAGGCCTCCATCACCGTGACCCGATGGTGATGTCCGGCTTTCGGCATGATGTTTCGGCCGACTATGCGACCGATAATACGTGCAGAGCCCGTCATCCGTCCGCTAGTCCACGGTGTGTAGCATCGACGGCTATCCCATAGCGTAGAGCATATCTCGCGAAGCTCGTACGGCATCGATGGCTGTCCAGATCTGCTCCCGCAGTATCCACACACACCGCCGTGGATAGTAAGGGACCCGCAAGATCTCAGCCAAGTTGTCCGGGTAGAGAAGCGAATCCGAGTCCGGGAGGACCCCGCTCCCGAGGACAAGTCCGAGTGGATGTCCCCGGCCTCGAGCCTCCTCTCGTGTAAGTAAGGTTGCCGAAGAACAACCTCACTAGCTCCCGGTATACCGGCAAATCCTCTTGTGTGAAGAGATGAGTCCACCGTAAAGTGTCGAACCTCCGCCGGATCCTAAAGGCTCCGAGCTGGCGTAAATGAAGTAGACGCCCCATCTCGATGTTACAATAGCTGAAGTAGGCCTCGTACAGAAACTCGGCCCGAGGTGTGTCAAACATGTCCTGGCCTCCTAACCTCCTCTCTAGGCTCGAAAGGAACCCGACCTCTGCCCCTAAGAGCACCTACGATGCGACTCTCGACCTCTACCTCCTCCCTCGTCCTCCCCTCTCGCATGGTGTATCCGTGGAAGAGACAAGAGACATTTCCAATTAGTGCTATTTTAAGATTTGAGCCAAAAGGGTATTTTCGTAATTTTTCGGAAAATTTCAAATTTGGGGGAAATTTGATTTGAACATACTAGCATGTGCGCAATACTTGGAATTTCATGTCTATGAAGTTGTTTTGATGAAAATCGATCGAAAACTTGGATTAAAGCGAAAAATTCAGCAAGAAGGAAATTTGGGGATTTTGCAATTTAGGTCAAAATTGGATTTTTGAAAAGTTGAAATTGGTTAAATCAAATTGTATGGACCTATCTACAATGTCATCTTGAGCATGTAGCATTTGATCTCGTGCGAAAATTTCAAGCGGTTTGAGAGAAAACGAAATTTTTCTAAAGATATCGATTTCGGTATAAAACTTTGCGAGATGAGCACCAAATGTGTTAAAACTTGTTGTCTATGCATGGCATTGTGTTTAAAACCTAGGGAATATGTTTCTAAGCATTCCTAAGCATGATTTCTAGCATTGGATACAAGTAAAGCATGGTTTTATTGAAATGCAAGCATGAGAAGATGATAATGGAAGGAAGAATGAGAGATTTACCTTGTTTGTGAAGATGGTGTGTTGTGGTGTTGTTGTTGAAGCACTAAATCACCTCAAGAACACTTGTGGGAACTCTTGGAGATTTTCCCTAGAGCTCTCTCACCTTTGGAAGAAGTTAGAATGAGGTTGGAATGTGGAAATGAGGCTTATAATGCGAATTTTCGCATTCTCGTCTTCATTGGTCGACCGATTGGTCGACCGGGTCACTCGACCAACCACTCGACCAATGGTCACAAGTTGACCTCATTTGCTGTTGAATTTTTGGAAAATGTGATTTTTGCCTTATGGAATATTGTTTGATGACTATATGGATATATTTGAGCATGATTTAAGTTTTCAAATCATTTGGACTTGTGGTTTATGTTGAATCTTCGAAATTCGGTATTTTGATGTTCTCGGTTTTGCGTAATGGTTACTCCGAGAAGTGGGCGTGGTGAATCCAAAGGGTCATGGAGGTGGTGAAGTACCTCAGGGAGGTGGTGAAGTACCTCATGGAGGTGGTGAGATACCAAATGCCGATCAGTGGTACTCATGAGATCCCCGGTGCCCCGAATGTTGGAAGTTTCGTAGATATTGCCAATATTATGGGCAATATGATGCAGCAAGCAGCAGCCTCGCTCAACCAGATGTTGGTGGGTTTCATGACTCGCATAATGAGACCCGGGCTGGTGCTAATGTGAATCCTCATGCCGCAGTCCCGAATGCGGGAGGTTTAGCCTGAACTCCTCATACTCGCCCGATGGAGAGTTTTCTCAAGATGCAAGTACCCACTTTTACCGGAGTTACCAAGGACCCCTTGTTTCCTAACAAGTGGCTTCGTGAGTTGGAGAAGGCTTTCCGACATCCGCAATGCTCGGAAGCTCGTAAGATTTTGTTTGCCGAGCGTAGTTGCAACAAGAAGCCGATGCATGGTGGATTTCCACTCGTCCCGTTTTGGAAGGTTTGCATGCAGGAGTTGTAACTTGGGAGTTATTCAAAGAGGCTTTTTGTATGAACTACTTTCCCGAGGCGGTGAAGGATGCGAAGGAAGCCGAGTTTATGATTCTCGACTCAAGGAACTTTGTCCGTGTTGGAGTACCAACAGAAGTTCGAGGAGCTTCATTTCTTTGCTCCAGCATTCTTTGAAGGAAGACCTCGCCAAAGCAAAGAAGTTCTTCAAAGGATCTGCGCCCGCCATTAAAGCTTACCTCACAACCCAGCCTATAGTGAGCTATGCTCAAGTGGTGCAGTAACTCGAAGAAGTTGGAAGAAACAGAGAAGGAAAGTGCTCGTGTGCAAAAGCCTTGGCAACAAGGAATTCTGGTTTGGTGGATCGCAATGACCGTCGTTATGTGAGACCTACACCCTACCCCACTCCTACCTTTCAGTGCTAAGAGTGTAGGTCGAACACGGGTTTTCAGCAGCCCGGCCAGCTTTAAAACAAAGATGGCGGAAACCGACCACCAGCAAATGCAAGTGCAAGTGCAAGTGCAAGTGCAAGGCCTTTTGTTCGAAGCCCTCTCGTTGCAGCCACCCCCGTTGGATCCAAAGAATCCCGTTTGCTTCTACCGCAAGCAAGCTGGTCATTTCGCTCGTGCTCGTCCGGCGGCGGCCCGCCCAAGCAGCCGCCCCTGGTGAAGAGTGCTCCCGCTCCTCCCTCTCGGTAGAGTTTTCAGTATTTCCAAGATCGAGCAGATCCAAGCCATGATGTGATTACAGTGTACATTGTTAGTCGCTTCTATTTCCGCATTTGTCTTATTTGATACGGGTGCATCTCATTCGTTCATGTCATCTCGCATTCATCAAGAAGACTAACCTAATCCCCGAGAAGTTGTCTAGTTGTTTATTGATTAGTACACCCACTGGTCCTCATAGAAACTAGATAAGGGGTTATCTAAATGTCCCGTGTTGGTTGGTGAGAAGAACTTGGAAGCCAATTTTGTGATTCTTGACATGAAGGACTTCGATGTTATTTTGGGAATCGATTGGTTGACAGCCCACAAAGCCGTGTTCCTTTGTTCCTCAAAGAAGATTCAGGCCCATATTTGTGGAAGTCCGGTCTTTGAATTTCAGGGTGAAAAGAGAAGGGTTTGTAAGAAGGTGCCGTCTCGCACCGATGCAAGTCTATGCCCTAGTGGATGATGCTTCATCTCAAGGCAAGGGTATAGTGGAGAAAAGAGTCGATGAAGTCGAGTTGTCTGCAGACTTTGTTGATGTCTTCCCCGATGATCTATCAGGAGTGCCTCCGGACAGAGATGTCGAATTCTCTATTGATCTCGTCCCCGGTGCCGCACCGGTATCTAAAGCTCCGTATAGGATGGCTCCTACCGAGTTGAAAGAGTTGCAAAATCAGTTGAATGAGCTCATTGATAGAGGTTTCAGTACAGCCTAGTGTGTCACCTTGGGGAGCTCCGGTCTTGTTCGTCAAGAAGAAAGACGGTAGTATGCGCTTGTGCATCGACTACCGTGAGTTGAATAAGTTGACTATCAAGAATAGATATCCGCTGCCCGTAATCGATGATCTCTTCGATCGCTGAAGGGTGCAGCTTGTGTTCTCGAAGATTGACTTAAGGTCCGGATATCACCAATTGAAAGTGAAGTCTAGTGATATCTTCAAGACAGCTTTTCCGAACGCGGTATGGTCACTATGAGTTTAGAGTCATGCCCTTCGGATTGACCAATGCTCCCGCGGTGTTCATGGACCTCATGAACCGAGTATTTCATGATGTGCTTGATAAGTTTGTGATTGTTTTCATTGATGACATCTTGATCTATTCGAAGAGCGAAGAAGAGCATGCGAGTCATCTAAGTTTCACTTTGCAAAGGTTGCGGAAAAGAAGTTGTTTGCTAAGTTTAGCAAGTGTGATTTCCGGCTTAAGAGAGTGGTTTTCCTTGGTCATGTAGTTTCAGCCGAAGGTATTCGTGTCGATCCCGAAAAAGTCCAAGCCGTGGCTGATTGGGAGAGACCGAAGTCGCAACGGAAATAAGAAGTTTTCTTGGATTGGCGGGTTACTACCGAAGGTTTATTGAGAACTTTTCTCGGTTGGCTGCTCCTATGACTAAGTTGACCAGAAAGAAGAGAAGTTTGTTTGGTCCGACGCCCGTGAGAAGAATTTCCAAGAGTTGAAAGATAGATTGACAAGTGCCCCGGTTTTGACTATACCCGATAGTTCCGGTGGTATGACAGCTTTATACCGATGCGCCAAAGATTGGTTTGGGTTGTGTACCGATGCAACATGGCAAGGTCGTAGCCTATGCTTCTCGGCAATTGAAGGATTATGAGCGGAATTACCCCACTCACGATCTAGAACTTGCCGCCGTTGTCTTTGCTTTGAAGATTTGGAGACATTATCTTTACGGTGAGAAGATTGCCATTTTCACGGATCATAAGAGTTTGAAATACTTCTTTACCCAAAAGGAGTTGAACATGAGACAAAGGAGATGGTTGGAACTAGTCTCCGATTATGATTGTGATATTCAAAGATCATCCCGGGAAAGCAAATGTTGTTGCCGATGCTCTTAGTAGGAAGAACCGTAAGAAGACTTTGGATTTGAATGCTTTGAGTTTACCATTGTGGTCTTCTATTGAGAGTTTTGGTTTGGAAATCGTCCCCGAGAATTCTGATTTTATTCTTTCCGCCATGACGGCAAGATCTGGTCTTAGAGATAAGATTGTTGCTCACAGAGTTCCGATCAAGAGTTTTTGACCAAAGTTGAGAAGATTTCTTCGAATCCCGAGTCGGACCCCGACTTTGGTATATCCATGGATGGTGCTTTGTTGTTTAGAGGAAGACCGTGTGTGCCTCGCAAACGATGAAGTTAAGAAAGAAATATTGAAGGAAGCACACCAATGCCGCTTTTATCAGACACCCGGAAGCACCAAGATGTACAAGGACTTGAAGGAACATTTTTGGTGGATTGGTCTAAAGGCGGATGTTGATGATTTTGTTGCCAAGTGTGAGACTTGCCAACGTGTGAAAGCCGCTCGACAACCTCCATCCGGATTACTTCAACCCCTTCCTATTCCTAGTTGGAAGTGGGAAGATATCTCCATGGACTTTGTGACTAGCTTGCCTCTGACAAGTAAAGGCAATGACACCGTGTGGGTGATTGTTGATAGGTTGACCAAATCAGCCCATTTCATTCCTATGAAGATCACTCATACTCGGATAAGCTAGCCAGGCTTTATGTGGATAATGTGGTTCGTCCGCATGGTGTGCCATTGAGTATTGTTTCGGATCGTGATCCTAGGTTCACCTCAAGGTTTTGGAATAGTTTGCAGAAGGCCTTGGGAACCCAATTGAACTTGAGTACAGCTCATCATCCACAAGCCGATGGACAATCCGAGCGGACAATTCAGACATTGGAAGACATGCTCAGATCTTGTGTGGTGGATATGGGTGGTAATTGGGATGAACACCTAGCTTTGGTTGAGTTTGCCTATAACAACAGCTTATCAAGCAACAATAGGCATGGCTCCATTCAAGGCTTTGTATGGTAGTACTTGTAGGACACCTTTGTACCGGACTCGAGACAGTGAAAGAAAAGTCTTAGGTCCCGAGATGATTGAAGCTACAAGTGCTATGGTTGATATGATAAGAGAAAGGATTAAGTCTCGCCAATGAGACAGAAATCTTATGCCGATAAGAGAAGGACCGATTTGGAATTTCAAGTTGGAGAGAAAGTCTTTCTCAAGGTCTCACCAATGAAGGGTGTGATGAGATTCAATGTTAAGGGAAAGCTTAGCCCTCGTTACATTGGACCTTTCGAGATTTTGGAAAAGGTTGGACCCGTTGCGTATCGATTAGCATTACCTCCGTCTCTTGCTGGTGTGCACAATGTGTTTCATATTTCGATGCTCCGAAAATACATAGAGAATCCGGAACACATTTTGCAGCAAGCACCCGAAGGACTTAGTGCTGATTTGACCTATGATGAAGAACCGGCCGAAATCCCGGATAGGAAGGACAAGCAGCTGCGGAATCGCGCCATTCCTTTGGTGAAGATTCGGTGGAAGAACCATACCCCTGAAGAAGCTTCTTGGGAGAAGGAAGAAGACATGAAGGAGAAGTTTCCTTACCTCTTTGGAAGCACAGTACGCTTTCAATTTCGGGGACGAAATTTCTTTAAGGGGGGGAGAATGTGAAACCCAGCCCTAACCTTGACCCGGAAACCTTGTTGTTTGTAGGTCCGATGACCCGAAGTAAAGTAAGAAGTCAGCTTTGGGCCATCCCAAGAGAGGACTTGGTGTCCGGCTTTGAATCCATGAAAGTTGATGATGAGGTTCTATTTATGGAAACCGAATCCCGATGAAGATCTAATTAGTTGATGGACTTGGAGTGCTCTCTATCTTGGTTTGAAGGCATTTCTACCTATTAGGTAAGTCACTTGACTTGTGTGCAAAACCCCTTTAGGTTTGGATTTGATCTCGACCTTCAATTCCCTCGTTTTGGCCTTGTCACCAAGATTGGTCGACCGATTGGTCGATCGGGCCAACGACCAATCCACTCGACCAATGAGTGCCGTTTTTGGCAATTAGGTTGATTCTTGCTCTATTTAAGTCCAACCTCGAGTCCACTTCGTATTTGCTGCCTCCAAACCCTCCGGAACGAACCAAAGACCTCTCGCAAGTCATCTCTCTTGCATCCTTGGTGTTTTCTTGACGGATCTTCGTCGGAACTCTTCTTTTTGCATCAAAAGGTATGTCTACTCTCTCTTCTTCTCCTCCATCTTTGTTTTTCTTTCCTTTTTGAGTTGAGACAAGAGAAGAGATGCTGCATCCTCTCGTTGCAAACATCTCTCGAACATGTTCTCATGATCATCCTAAGGATTTAAGGCTAGAACAATGATCTTAACCATGATCATTGCAAGCTTTTGAAGGATTCATGATCAAACCATGATTTAATCTCTCGTTAATCTTCTAATCTGAATTCCGATCTCTTTGGATCTTCTTTCATTGATCATGTTAGTGGTTAATGGTTGTGTTTTCTTTCCATGATCCATAATCCATAGAATTCTAGTTGTTCTCTTCTACCTTACTATGTGTTCTTCATGATGCATGATAGTTACATATATGGTAGGTTTTATTTCCTTATTTAGATTTATGCTTCTAAGCCTTATTCCATGAAGACCTATGCATGTTTTCATGTTTTCATTACCGAAAGCAATGATCCATCCTCCTATAGTTCTTGTCCTTGTTTTCTATTTCAAATTCATCAAGATCCATGTTTGAGTTAATTATGGTAACTTTTTGTTTCCTAATTTGGATCTTGATACCTTGATTTGATTAGTGTTTTGAGGTCCCCTATATGCTAGAATACTACCGATGTAGTCTACCCCTTGATTAGTACCCTTTTGAACCACCAAATTCGGATTTCATATCTTAAAACTCGATTTTATAGGCTATCGTCGCATTGGTCGACTGATTGGTCGACCGACCACTCGACCAATCCACTCGACCAATGAGTACAAAGCAACTCCAAATTGGTCCGCTTTGGATGTTTTGATATATTTTCTGTTAGGGATCTTTCCTAATATGTTGTATATACTTGTTTAGGACCTTCTTCTCAAGTTTGCCAAGATCTTACTTGATTTCTTAGGATCCTTTTGCGAGTTATAAAAGGTAAGGATGGTTATTTCCTTAATTACATAGATAGCATGAATCTAGTTTCTATATTTGAATATCATGAATATGTTTCCTAAATTAGATTCTTACAATGATATACTACCGTTGCATAACTTTGATTACAGTAGCATTACTTATTCATATTGAATTGATTCATGTATGATTTACTTACCAATGTTATACAAGTGATTGTAATATCGATTTCTTTCCATATATGTAGTTACCATATATGTGATGATAAAAAAAATGAAAGAATGGTATTGCCTAAGATATGATTTGAAAAGAGGGGTGTTCTCTCGACACTTCTCGTCACTACACCAGAATATAATACAAGGAAGTCTCGGGAAGCCCCCCTCGGACCCCTCCCAAACTTGTGGATAAAATAACTAGATTAGCTTAAAGAGGTTGGGTAGGATCGCCTGTCTTGTCAAATCCCAACCGGGGGGGATTGAGACCGAACGACCCGTGGTAGCAATGGGGATTCATGGGCGCTCAAGACCGGTAACCAACCCGTGAGAGGACAGGAATCACATTGTGGGGGCCATTTATTGGTAGGGTTGCATATGGTTAGACTTGGGCTCACGGGCGCTTAAGACCGGTAACCAACCCGTGAGAGGACGTGAGAGCTTCCCGTTTACCATATGTGGATGATCAATAGGGTTGATGAGTCCGTAGTCCGAGTTGGTCGGTGCCATAGGATACGCCGACTCTAGTGTGAAGGATACCCTAAAGGATCGTCAGTGACGAGGAATGGAAGTATCTCGGATCTCGACTTGATGTAACCAAGTAGAAGACTTGCATTTGGCTAGGTTTTACCCCGACATGCGCCAAGATTTCTATACCAAATGGTTGTGAGAGAGTGTGTTGACTTAACCCCCGCCAAGGTTTGTCCCGAGGGATGAAGGACCCATTACCAATCGGCTGCTCAAGACCGGTGAAATGATCCGTGAGAGAATCCAAGATATCTTAAATGGTTGAGGATGTGAGTGGACTTTCCCAAAGAAGACGGTGCTATGACTTAAAGCATGTCTCGCCAATAGAGACCAAGATCCATAGAGTTAGATTCATTCATTCATTGTTTGTCTCATATCATATTGCATTTATGTTTGTTCTGGAATCCCGCCATTTATGTTATTATGATTTTAATCGCTTACCGGGTTTCTTTGAAACTCATTCCTTTATTGTACAATGTTGTTAGACTATCCCGCAGTACCTAGTACTATGACGGTCCCTATGAGGAAGCGGCAAGGTTACAGAGACACTATCTCCGTGGAAGGATTGCGCTTTATCTGTGGCTGAGAAGAACAGGTGGCGGTGCTGAAGCAGAAGAAACTAAAAAGAAAACCAGGGAATAACAGGGAGGGAAAGTGAAAAGTTGCAAAAAAGAATTTGAATCCGTGCTAAGCATCAACACTCAGGAATTAATTCAAACAATGAAATATATACAAAACAGAGAAAGAAAATTGAAAGATGTGACCGATGAAACAAAAATTCTATTTCCACTCTAAACAAGATCCTAATGGGGGAGGGGTTTCTGAAGCATCACATCATAGCATCGTAGGTCCCTGACCCCACCTATGGATGCAAGGTGAACAAAGAAATGTAAATGGGAAACAAAATCATAGGAAACTGCTGGAATTATGATGTCATCTAGGTACTGAGTCCAATATTGCTAGGCTTATTTGGCACTTTTCTTCTTCTTCTCGGTTTGTCCGTCATACCAACTGAAGAAATTTTACAACAATTAGAGGACTCAAGCATTCATCCATAGGTCTTCTTTGAAGGTCATGGTTCCCACCTATAATAACTCCCAAAATTTACCGCAATAAGGGAACATTATCTTCCACATAATAACCTTCCATTTTTTCTAATTATGATGGAACTACTTTCTTGAGAGGAATCCCAAACCAGTCCAGTTTCTTTGAAATGGTGAATGCAAATCATATCTTGTTGATTAGTAAACTCAACGCCCCTAAATTCACCCAAGCTTACACTTGATTGCTTTATCATCTGATCGTGAGTCATAATCTCTAACTGATGTACTAGCTCACCTCTTGAAACCAGCCTCGTAATAAAAAAGGATTCTAAAACAACGACAAACTTAAACCATTATTATCAGCATGTTTATAATTAATACGGTCTGTGACCATTTTGGTAAGTAACCTTCCTCGCAAAAAGAGAGGATTTGATAAATACATGAAATTAAAGGCAAATGACATAATAGCTAGTTAGTTCCCATTATAAGAATATATAATTTATCAAGACGTGAAGAAGACGAAAACTGAAATAAGGGTACTTACTTACTACTTACCCGCATGTATATTCTGCTCAACTGTCAAGTCGATGTCAATGAATCAATATCGTTTAAAGATTCCCTGCGACCTCAAGGCCTTGAATCCCCTAGCTGTTTGCAACGCTGATGGTTAACGCTTTCAATGACTCACCTTGAGGAGGTCCAAAGTCTGCACCAAGGAATGGCACCCCACCAACAAAAGCACAACCGCATTCGGTGAAACTTTTGGGAGCTCTTCCAACAAATTTCGCGCTAAAAATTTAATCTCCTCAACTTCCCTAAAGTGGACAGATCTATCTCGAAATCTTCAGACATGCATATTACTGTCCTCTAAGCTTGAGAGCAATGAAAATCATCGTGCAATTTTGAAAGATTGATTATTTCCATAAGGGTACGCAAACACCCCAACCCTCTCCCATTGATCTTGGCAGTTCCACTTAGGTTACAGCAATGTGAAACATCCACCTCAAGATTCTCCTATAGTCCATCATCAGCAGTAATAAGGAACTTCTTCAATTCCTACAACATCACACAAACCATCCAAATTGGTTGGAAGTTTTTTATTCCCGTGTTTGACAAGTAAATGTGACTAGAGATTTCAATTTACAATGGAATTAG